>NW_015652173.1:2221072-2330254 GCF_001515625.1 Sinocyclocheilus rhinocerous | reverse complement strand
TATATATATATATATATATATATTATTTATTTAAATCTTAAATATAATACATGTCCTTGTTTTTATTAATCATTTTTTATTTCCCCCCCCACACACACACATACATATATATATAAAGCAAACAATGCTTATTAAGGTGAGGATTCAGATAGAAATACTCTCAGATGCTTTACTACTGCAAACATGAAGAGAGTTCACAAACGATGAAGATGAAGGCTAAGGGAGGTTAAGGCCTGCTAAAATAGAGTCTAGCAATGTCTATGGTAAGCATTGAGGCATACAAGGACTAGACCACAGCTATTACAAGTATAAGGGCTCCCTCTGCTGGATAGACACCATAAATATACATTAAAGCCAAGATGTGCTCCTGGAGTTGTCTTACAAGCAGAAATTTTGAGTCTAGCCCAGGGCCAGGCTGAATCATTAACTTATCCAGTGACGGCTCACAGGAAACATCACCTCTGAAAAGCAGCTGAGCCCTGTCCTGAAGTGACTCAGAGTGCTCGGTGGGAGCAGACGGCTCACGTCCAACAAAAAACTTGTTCTCCAGAAAAATGCTGACATTAAAGACTCAACAAAAGAACAGTCCCGACGATGTTGTTAATGAAGGTGTTAATGAGGGCACAATGGACCTAAAAATAACATCGAAACTGTTGCTGCAAAAGAACATCCAGTTTTCAGACGACATGCATAATCTCAGAGGCACATATCCTTATTTTCCCTGCTTTCAGTTTAACATATAAATGCAGGCCTTGCTTCACAGGAGGGCCAGGAGGATGGCCAAATGCAAAGCAATTTCAGATGGCTTAAAAAAAATAAAAAAATAAAAAAAAAATTCCAAATTTAAAAAAGAAGAAAAGTATATATATATAAACTCTATAGAGTGTATTCACAAACCTGAATTCTGCCATTATGAAACACAGCTGTTTATGCTGTTGGTATAAAAATCGTATGCCATCATAGCAACTTCCTGTTCATACATGACATGCCCTACCTCACCACCTCTCAAGGTCCTGTGGCATCTGGCGACTTAGAATATAGGAGCAGGTGAAATTGGGACAAAGCACCTACATATGCCCTCTACGTGCCTCCAGCTTTTTTTAAGCCTCCACTGAGAACCTCTCAATGTCATCACCCAAAGTCAACCCACCCAGATTAGCCTTCATACGTAATAAAGCTTGACGAAGATGATACAGATGTGATGTGCTTTTTTTGGAGCCAGAAAAGTGTTTACGCGCTAAATAGTCCTAAACAGATACACCTGGTTTATTACTTTAAAATGAAAAATGTGCGAAAATTGTGATGATGAATGGAGAATACCAAAAAGTGGTAACACAACCTTCAACAGCTGTGAGAAAATAACCATATGAAATATGATGCAAACAGCACACTGTGCCACATTTTAAGAGCAAACTAAATAGGCTGCACAGCGCCGCAAAATTAACTCTCAGCTTCAAACTGCAGCAAATCTGTTCAGCCAATCAGATTTAAGTGCTGAAAATCACAAAAAATACCACAACACTATTTTGAGCATCAAAAATACCATAATATCACTTACTCGCCACCTACTGTAGTTACATGAATAAGCACAAAACAAAAACAATATCCTAATTTGCTTATATCGCTTGCCGATATCTAATAATCAACTTTCAAATGGCCTCACGTACAGAATCTACACCAGCTGGAAGAAAAACAAGCATATTTCAGCAAACCATAAATGAGGGGCTTACTCATTTAGAGCACCGCCTATGGCAGCCAACCGGACTGCCAACGTAACTAGCTGTCAAAACCGAGCAGCGAAGCTTTCTTATCCAGCTTCATCCAAAGACAATTACATAAGCTTCGCATCTTATTTTTGGTGAAAAAAGCAAAAAAAAGAGTTAATGTGGGCTGAGGTATTTATGCAAAACAGGGAGGAAGGAAACAAGGCCAGTAAGTGTTAGAAATCGGTTCAAGCGCTGCACGTAAAGTCACATTCACAGGTCTATTTTTAATCAAGCTTGAAGGAAATATGGTCTCAACATCTTGAAGATTTTGATGCAGCAATCAAAATATGACCACGGTGGCAGATTAGCTGCTACAGCAAACACTTGGCTAGCACGTAGCTGCGCATTCGTACAGTGAAATTATGTTTATATCGACAGCTATAGAGTTAAACTTAGCTCAATCTAAATCTGGCTTCATTTAACGCTGCAGGAGTTCATTAAACACTGGTAATTTTACCGGGGTCTGGCTGTGCGTATTGTTTGTTTGATTAGCATGTTGCAAGCTATACTGTAGGGTTCAAGCTACAGGATGTATATCTAACAAAACTGCTTTTCAACTTGTCCGAAGCATTACACTAAGATTTTATGAACAGAGTTGTTCGTTTTAAATGACAAAGAGGTAAAATGAATAACTTCAAGAACAACTGTGAAATCCATAATACTAAGAAAGCCAGGAAATATGGAATGGCTTCATGGCAAAATGGTGTCAGTGTGGTACAAATGTAGGAAGTGTTCTTCAAAATATCTTTTATGGCAAGAAATAAAAAAAAAAAATGGTTTTAAGTCAGTTATTTCTATCTTTTGCTGTAGTGTGTCAGTAGGAAATATCAGTTTACATTTCAAAACGTTCATTTTGCCATTAATTGTAATAATCCAGTGAGATTTTTGTCTGACAACAGCCAGAGCTCCACACAGAGATCTGATCTGATCTGATCATCATCCAGTCTGTCTGGAATGACATGAAGAAACAGAACAAACTGAGACAGACTAAATCCAGAAGAACTGTGGCAACGTCTCCAAGATGCTTGAAGAAACTTACCTGCAAAGCTAAAGTACTGTTAAAAGTTTTATGCAAATGCAAAAAATGCTGTAAAATGAAGATGCTGTCAAAAATAATGTCATAAATAGATTTTCTTTATCAATTAACTTTTATTAACTAAATTAAATCAACATTTGATGTGACCATCCTTTGCGTTTAAAGCTGCTTTTGCCCTCGGTGCATTTGATTAGCATGTTGCAAGCTATACTGTAGGGTTCAAGCTACAGGATGTATATCTAACAAAACTGCTTTTCAACTTGTCCGAAGCATTACACTAAGATTTTATGAACAGAGTTGTTCGTTTTAAATGACAAAGAGGTAAAATGAATAACTTCAAGAACAACTGTGAAATCCATAATACTAAGAAAGCCAGGAAATATGGAATGGCTTCATGGCAAAATGGTGTCAGTGTGGTACAAATGTAGGAAGTGTTCTTCAAAATATCTTTTATGACAAGAAATAAAAAAAATCATACACAGCCTAGCCATACCAGCCTGTTTAATCCAAGGTTTTGGTTGAGTTATCTTAACAACATAACATATATATATATATATATATATATATATATATATTTATAGAAAAATTCTATTTAAATAATATTACACACACACGTTAGTTTTTCCCTATATAAAAATGTATGTGATGAAATGTGAATATTATTTATTTGTATGTGTATTATATACGTACAAACACACACACACATTCACAAACCTATATATTATAATTATTATAATATCATACATTAAAAAGTTTTTTCCATATTCCCCTGGCTTCATCGGTCAAATCCTGCATGTTTTTCTTAATTTTTACATTAAAAGCACCACAAAGTCCCACGGACAAAATACCACTGTGATACTGTTTTTAGGCACTATTTATTGCAGTACTATAGTATTCTTAGAAGTAGCTTGAAAAATCTTGAAAAACTTAAATGTAAATACCACAGCACTTGATTACATGGGTAAATCTTCAAAACAACTCTGAACAAGCGGCATGGTTGTTTCTACAACATGACCTTTACTGGCACGAGACGGAGCGTCTCGTATTTCCCTTGTTTATAGCGGTTGACAAATAGCAATATGACGCTACAACTGACTACATCTGCTTTGCTTCCATTCTGAGCCTCTGAAGAGCAGCCACATTATCTAATACACCACAGAGTAGAAGCCACATAGAAGACACATAGACACCGACCGAAAGTGACACACTCACACATGCACACACACCATACGGACACAGCCATAGCAACTGCTGCTGTAACTAAGGAATAGCGTTCCATTTGAGCCGCACATGCAGGCACGGAAGCCAATGATATTTCCATGGGTTCATCACTGGCACTAGCTGGAATCGAAGACCCCGCTTTTGGAGCCAAAAGACCAGATGTGTAGTCTTTGTTTTCGGTTGTTGTCCGTTTTTATTTAGGCTGGCCCGCATCGGCAGCGGAAATGCCATCGTAAAACATGTCTAGCACAACAAACCAATCTATATAGGCTGCAGCGTGAGAAACGAGAGGAGAACAGGGTCAAATACCAGAGGAGTTAATTCTTCCTTTTTAAAATGACATCTAATTAGAGGAGTTTTTTGCAGTGGAAGTGAGTAATTGGCCTGGCCCACTTACTGTACCGAGCCTGCTCTCGCGCTAGAACCCCTGTTGAGTGACAAGATTCGCACACCCACCGACACACATGCATGCGCGCAGACGCACACAAGCGCACACACTCATGCACACGTGCACGCTGAACTTTCACTACATGATGAGCACCCACACATGCATTCACTCACTGGGAAATATATATATGCATGGCCACACACACACATGCTCTCTATCTTTCTGGGCAGATTCTTGCCTCTCGCTGTGGCCTAATTGTTTGCCAAGTCTCCATATTGCAACTTTGTATTTTACGCTTCTGCACCCAAAGTCACAAAGCTAAAAAAAACAACAGCCCGGGCGTCTGTCCAAACCCATCCTGGATCAGGTGCATGTCGCATTGCAAATGCAACCAAGCCCTGGCTGCTCGGGTTATTTTACAGACAGATGTCCAAATATTTGTCACTGTTTCTTTTCAAGGCTATAAGCAAACCGCATGGGTTTCATAGGTACCATTCAACGCTAAACTCACATAGTTGTCTATATGCTGTAATAGAAATTTTGTCATCGTCTATTCACCCTCATATAGTTCCAAAACAGTATGACTGATTTCTTTTGTGAACCAAAGTAAGAGACATTTTGACCAATGTCCTAGCTGCTCTTTCATTATAATAACATTGAATGGGCATTGAGGCTTTTAAGCATCAAAAAGGAAGCAAAGGCACTATAAAAGTAACATGAATACCCCATACCAAGTGTTCTGAAGCCATAAAATAGTTTTGTGTAAAAATTTAATATTTGGAATGACATGAGGGTGAGAAAACAGAACAGACTTTTCATTTTTGGATGATCTATCCCTTTACTTTTATAAAAACTTACTGGTGCATGCTAATTATTTCAATATGTATTATTTCTAAAAATTACCCTTATATAAAAGTCATACTTGCATAAAAGAAGCTATAGGAGGATTCAACATATTCTTTTATCTCTACAATGCACTTTAAAAATTAATAGTTTATTCATTATTCAATAAGTCACCAAGGGAAGGACTGTTCACTTAAAAAGAACACTAAACACCATTTACATATTAAATCTTCACTCAATAGGATATTTCTTCTTGTTTTCCACCTTATTAACATGCACTGCAATTACGTCATCTGCCTCTTCAAATGCTCACACTCTTTTTAAAGTTAGGTGGATTCTGATTTGCCGTCAATGTTTTTAAGCATTCATCAACTAGAAAAAATAATTCTGAAAGTAATTCCACTGATACTGTTCCTCTGTTTCGTTATCGTTATAGTTGTGGTGTGAATGACTTTTAACAATTTCATTAGAAAGGTTATAGTGTGAATGGGCCTTAAAGGATTAGTGAGTAATTTACTCACCCCCATGTCATCCAAGATGTTCATGTCTTTCTTACCTATCATGTCTTAGTTGCAAAGAAATTACGTTTTTTTAAGGGAAACATTCCAGGATTTTTCTCCATATAGTGGGCTTCAACAGGTTGAAGGTCCAAATTACAGTTTCAGTGCAACTTCAAAGGGCTCTACACGATCCCAGCTGAGGAATAAGTGTCTTATCTAACGAAACGAATGGTCATTTTCTAAAAAATTTTTTATAATTATACTTTTTAACCACAAATGTTTGTCTTGCACTAGTCTCGCGTAGCCAGACCTTCAGACTGATGGCTGAAGGTCTGGAATCCATGGCAGCTTTCATTGGCCAAGGCCCGCCCATGAGGCCATTTGACCGACATGTCAAACAACCAATCACAGTTCGTTGTGTTCATTGTCACGTTTCGGGACGTGGAAATGTCGCCACAATAACAGCGTGTGTAAAACTCTCGGGCATATTTTAAAGATTCTATGCCGCGAACTTTACATTTTTCACATACTTTTGAAAATCCAGTGTTTAGTAGATCCTGATAAGTGCTCGTCATCACAGTTGTAAACACGACGGCTTTCTTCTTTCGTGAGGGGCTTTGGCGGCACGGCATCTTTGTTTCCAGGCGTAACGTTAAAGAACGCAACACACACGTCTCCCGGAAATCCTGTATAATTCAACCAATCCGATGACGACTTCAAAACTCCTGAAGTGTTTCCACTTTTGTGTGCCATATGCATCAGACGTTTAGCCAACGGTTCATGGGCGTGACGTCTGAGGTTGAGACTAGTCTTGCACTAGCTCTACAATGCGCATGTGCGACTTCAAGCATTGCGTAATCACGTTGAAAAGGTCACGCATGGTTTTCAAAAAGGTAGGTTAGATCGAAAAACTTCATCTCATTTTCTCCTCCAACTTCAAAATTGACCGACATCGTTGTTTTACCTTTTTTTGTAAAGGCCGTTTAAGTTTCTTTGGACTTTCACTTTGAAAACACTGGGTCGGTATTTCCGCCTACGTCACGCGTGACATTTCCAACATGACTACGTAATGGATGCAGAGCTACTGCAAGACGAGTGGACATTAGTGGTTAAAAAGTATATAATTCTTAATTTTTTTTTACAAAATGACCAATCATTTCGCTAGATAAGACCCTTATTCCTCGGTTGGGATTGTGTAGAGCCCCTTGAAGCTGCATTGAAACTGCAGTTTGGACCTTCAACCCATTGGCCACCATTGAAGTTCACTATATGGAGAAAAATCCTGGAATATTTTCCTCAAAAAACGTAATTTCTTTCCGACTGAAGAAAGAAAGACACGAACATCTTGGATGACATGGTGGTGAGTGAGTTATCAGGAAAATTTTATTCTGGAAGTGAACTAATCCTTTAATTGTGGATCTAATGTCCTGAAAACTCCAAAAAGTAACATTTTTGAAAAGCCAGGCATCTCTGCGGTCCAGTCCATATCCCATAGACCAATTCCCAACACTTGACCTATTTGCATCCACACATGGCCTTATAAAAATAATACAGATTTGCCATAAATACTGTAGGGCCTCTGGTGGCAATAGATAAAAACAACTTTGTCCTTACAGAAAGGGACACATTCCAGCCTGGACATGAGGGACCCACACAAAACTGGACACATTCTGACACATTGACACAGTTGTCCTCAAGTCCCATTTCTCCCTTCTGGGACAGCCACTGACCTGCTGTGGCGCTGAGGGGTCTGTCTCCGGGTGTCTCCCTCCCCCAGTCGGCCCAGGGAAGGGGAACGACTTCGGGCGGAGCGTCCCCCCCGGGCCATGGTCTTCACCGTGCCATTGGGGCTGTTCTGCATCTGCTGGGGGTGGCGGGGCGAGAGGCTGCGCAGGGGGGAGGCGGTAGGAGAGGGCGAGCGAGAACGGTCCAGTGGTAGCTTGTTAACGTTCAGGTTGTTGTCGCTGTTGGAGCGGAGCAGCACGCGTGGGGCAGCAAGAGTGCTCCTACCCTGGTGCTGTGGCGGTGTTTGCTGCAGCGGCCTGCTCCGACCCGTGCCTGTCGGTGCCTCCCAAAAAGGCACTGGGAGAGATACAGAAACAAAGAGAGTGATTACATAAAAAGAATAGGAAAGACTGTTTATACAAAGTGTGAAATGGACTTTCAACTACTCCGTCTGCGTCAAAGTAGTTCAGCTTTTTAGGTGTCCTTCATTCCATTGAAAGTTGCAATAATTAGAGCACTGTAACGGGTGTTCAAGTACAAGCTGCTAGACTGCGCTTCAGCTTCCTACCACATACAAAGAACTTTGTCACATTAAAAGACCGAACGCTGTCTGCTCATCAAGTTCACAATCACCCAGTTTGATGCTCATTTATTGAATTAATGAATACATTTGTTGCTGTTGAATTTATGTCATAAGCTGTCAGAACTCAGATCAAATTAATGTTGCACATCTAAACCCATGGTCGAATTCTAGTTAAAGAAAAAATCCTGGTTAAATAAGCTAAATAATTAGTTAACATTTTATAATTATGTTGTTCAATACTTTAAAATGAGTTAATTCAATAGCTAACATGGACTATCAATTACATTACATGATTGGATTACATTATTTGCTGTATTAAAAAAAGCATACTGATAAATTAACATTTACCTAGATTAATAAATGCTGTAAGCTTATGTGTTACCATTAATTTCAACTCGTCCCTCAGTTTACAAAAAAACCCCACACAAAATAGGTATTTGCAAACTGAAAGCATTTAGGAACAGTAATACTGGTGGATTCTATGAATTATTCAGTAATGTTTAATTCAAAAATGGTCATTAGTTGATATGTAAAAATAGTAAATCATCCTTTTTGAGGTAGAATTACTTTTCTAGGTCAATGGACTTTATCATTTACTAATGTAATTCCTCTGGGTAAAGTTTGATTCATGTAAACAGAAGCTTAGCGGACATATCACTTCGTGGTATCCTTAAGGGTATCACACAAAAAGTTACCAGGCTTACTGGACTTAAATTTGTTGTGAAATAGTGTCATATCTTTAAAGCTAAAGTTTGCCATTTTTCAATGTTAAATACACTACTGTTCAAAAGTTTGGGGTTGTAAGAAGTTTTTAAAAAAGTCTCTTTTGCTCACCAAGGCTGCATTGATTTAATCAGTAATATTGACACATTGTTGATTTAATATTGTCAAACCTTATTACAAACTGTTTTCTATTTTAATATATTTGAAAATGTAATTTATTCCTGTGATGGCAAAGCTGAATCTTTAGCAGCCATTTCTCTAGTCTTCAGTGTCACGTGATCCTTCAGAATTCATTTTAATTTGCTGCTCAAGAAACATATCTTATTATTATCAAGGTTGAAATCACATGTGCTGCTGTGGAAAGAAGTCATACTTTCTTCTGGATTTTTTGGATCATCTGGACTGATGAATAGAACGTTCAAAATAAATCTTTATAAATGTCTTTTGTCACTTTTGATACATTTAACACACCCTTGGCTGAATAAAATAAATAATTTCTTCTTTAAAACAACTCTTACTGACCCCAAACTTTTGAACAATAGTGTACTTTCTTCTATCCCAGCACAATGTGTAGAGATAACTACAGTACAGTATTTGTAAGTTGTTAACACTGTGTGTCTGTGGTGCTTTTAAAATACTGCTCTGTTGTGTTTTTGTTTTGTTTTTTATTCCAAACTAGACCAACATAGCAACACTGCCTCAGCCAAATAGGGTTTGGGGCGGGGCTATCTGTTTTGGCTGACCAATGGCAGACTGTTTGGAACACCTGTCTGAAAACAAGCAGTTTGGTGTTATTAGTAGTGCAAAAAAAAAAAAAACTTCAGGTTTAACTTTTACTTCAATGCCCAATAGACTTTGTAAAAGTTTTTTTTTTTTTTCCCCAAACTGAGAGATGAGTCAAATGCATTTCTTGTGGAAATCAACAAAGTTACATCTTAATACTCCCTTAATACTGCAAACACAGTGGTTTTTGTTTCTTAAACAGCAAGACTATGCTGATCACTCTGGTCTCCAGAGACATACACCCACATCAGCCAACTTCTGTGGTTCCTAGGTAATATGCACACATTTCAGGGCCAGATGAAGCCTATATCTCCACAACACCCCCCTTATTGGGCCTAGGGAAATCCCTGGAGTTCACTGTTCGCACTGTATATGCATGATGAATGCATATTATTATTTATCCGCTGCCATATTAAAGGTGGTTCAGGAAGATGTTTATCAAAAGGAGCTTGTTTCTCAGAAACACCAGGCTGCTGAAAGTCACAGTTCACGCATGAACTAGATATCACTTGCTGGGTGAGACAAACGCTATAAATATATTCTGAAAAAAACCAGGAGAAGCATAGAGGAGAATTACACCGCTAAACACACATCAAACTCCCCTATTCATTAATGTGCTGACGTAATGGCAACCTGGAGCAGTTAGATCACCTTCACTGTCACGGAAGGTTTTCATTGGATGACGGTTATTATGACAAACAGTCTCAGAGGTACATAAGCTCCTGTTCATTATTTAAAAGGCTACTGTAGAGTGATCATTACAGCAATAATGTACAAACCCAACCCCCACAAGCTGTGAAGAAATCCACCCAGCCTCCAAAGATGTGGCAGGTGATGCCACATGAAACCTGCCAATTAAAAGAAGCCGACATTCAAAATGTCACAACAGGGGGGGAAAAAACGACATGGTTCATATGGGCAGCCCCATAAAGCACAACAAACAGGGTTTTTCTGGCACCAACTGAAGACGATGACATCACAAGCACACTGGCTGCCGGAACACGTTGGTTTTTGGAACGCTGATGAAACAGTCATTTCCTTCAAACAAGTGAAATCAAAACATTCCAATAGCAACATTCTAAATATAAAATGCACCAATTCCAATAAACGAAACTGTAGGAAAGGTAGAAGACATATGTTGAGGAAGGCTAAAAATTCACAGCATGAAGTTGATTGAATTCCTTGCAGACGGAAATGACTCTTTCAAAGTGATGTTCTCTCCACCTCAGACTACTTCGCTCTTCAGATTCAACTTTTGTTATAATCTGTCATAATACATGATAGAACTCAAAGACTTTTCCACACCTAAGAAAAGTCAGAACACCGTGTAGCTCTACGGCTGGAGTTCTGCGCACTAATCCCATGGAACAGAAGTCACCAAAGGTCAGGAGACCCCTGCTCTAGACCCTCAAAAACCCAAAAGATCACCTCTTACCTTCTTTCTTGAAGGCATTCAGTAAAGACTTCATATCTCCTCTGAGTTTATTGCTCAATAACTCCCTTGGAATGTCCGTTTCGCCTTGAGGAACTTGGAAACAGAAGGTCAGGTTCTCCTGGACTGGGGTTCCTCGGTCAGTGAAGCACAACGCAGAAGGCAAGCACTGTGGTGACAGTGCCCGCTCCACATGATGCCGTCTGTGACTGCGAGAGGAAACGGCAGAGTGCACAAGCCTCGCATGTTTCTTCGCTCGCTCTCTCTCTCGCTGACACACTTACGTACACACTAACTCTCTCGCTCAGTCTCAGTTTCTTTCTGTTTCTTTCCGTTTCGCCCCGCCCCCTTTTCTCTCTCTATCTCTCTTCCTCTACATCACTCTCTCCCCGCCACCAAATCATTCACTGTACTATCAGTTAAAGCCTCCCCCTGCTTGGATTCCTCTAGGTAGACAAGGCAGAAGACTGATTGGAGTGTGTTGTTGAATCAGCTGGGTGACAAGACCATGCTGGGATAATTTGATTCAAAACACCACCATTATGACACAAAGTACTGCGATAAACACAGTTGCCCCAAAATTCTTCAAGTTCGGCCCATCAGTGGCTCGCGATGTCATCAGAAGGGGTTTTAAAAATCGCTGATGACCGCCCACCGAACATGCAATCAAGATGCTCGAATTAACTCGCGACAATGAGAAGGTGCTATTGATTAGGGATTTTAACCCTTGTTGGCTCGCCCAAACAGCTGTATGGGAATCAAGCCCCCGAGTGTTGCTAAGCAACCCAGGGATGGATGTCTAAATTAGTCAGTGCAAGTTGCCGGGTTGTGAATTCTCCCGTTACCCATGTATGTGGGCTGTCCTTTCACACTAGCAATTCACAATTGCCTCTCGAGCGCTCTTTCCCTCTCTCTCTCTTTATCCCCTCCTCCCATTTTCTGGCATGAGATGAAAAAAAGATCTTTGAGGAAACAAGGAGGAAGGAATTCTTGCATATTAAAATCTGTGTCAGGGTATGATGTCGTCAGCATATATATGGATACGGAGTTGATAAATATACAGAGGGATCCCAAAGTCTGAGACCACTAGTGCAAATCCTCACATTTTGCTTTGTATTCTAATTTTTTTTAAATTTTATTTAGAGCATAAAAATGAGTGAAAAGTTGAATTCAAAGATAAACATGAACTTGAACATGAAAATTTGGTTTGCCCTTTTGCTTTTAAGCTGACAACAACTAAACAAGTTTCTGCAAAATCTGATTATCCATGGCAATTCACTTAAAAAAAGAATATTCAGAAATGTATTCACTAATTTGTTTAGATTTGTTTACAATAATTGGTTTGCCAACCAGTGTTGTTATGGTTAACTAAAACCAAAACTATTAAAATAATTTTTGTTAATTAGAATAAATCTGAAATAAAATAAAATATAAATATGGTACTAATTAGAGATATTAAAAAGCATGGTAAAAATTTACATTTGCATTTAGCAAATGTTTTTATCCAAAGCGACTTACAAATGAGGACAATAGAAGCAATCAAAATCAACAAAAGAGAAATGATATGTAAGTACTGTGACAAGTCTTGGTTAGTCAAACGCAATACATGGAGCAAGGTTTTTGTTTGTTTGTTTGTTTTTTGTTTGATTATAAATAAAAATAAAACAAGTAGACAGAGTAGAAAAAGAATAGAGAACGCTAGTGTTAGAGTATCCTTTTTTAAATGAAAAGAAAACAAGTAGTAGACTATGAGCACTAATCCCATGGAACAGAAGTCACCAAAGGTCAGGAGACCCCTGCTCTAGACCCTCAAAAACCCAAAAGATCACCTCTTACCTTCTTTCTTGAAGGCATTCAGTAAAGACTTCATATCTCCTCTGAGTTTATTGCTCAATAACTCCCTTGGAATGTCCGTTTCGCCTTGAGGAACTTGGAAACAGAAGGTCAGGTTCTCCTGGACTGGGGTTCCTCGGTCAGTGAAGCACAACGCAGAAGGCAAGCACTGTGGTGACAGTGCCCGCTCCACATGATGCCGTCTGTGACTGCGAGAGGAAACGGCAGAGTGCACAAGCCTCGCATGTTTCTTCGCTCGCTCTCTCTCTCGCTGACACACTTACGTACACACTAACTCTCTCGCTCAGTCTCAGTTTCTTTCTGTTTCTTTCCGTTTCGCCCCGCCCCCTTTTCTCTCTCTATCTCTCTTCCTCTACATCACTCTCTCCCCGCCACCAAATCATTCACTGTACTATCAGTTAAAGCCTCCCCCTGCTTGGATTCCTCTAGGTAGACAAGGCAGAAGACTGATTGGAGTGTGTTGTTGAATCAGCTGGGTGACAAGACCATGCTGGGATAATTTGATTCAAAACACCACCATTATGACACAAAGTACTGCGATAAACACAGTTGCCCCAAAATTCTTCAAGTTCGGCCCATCAGTGGCTCGCGATGTCATCAGAAGGGGTTTTAAAAATCGCTGATGACCGCCCACCGAACATGCAATCAAGATGCTCGAATTAACTCGCGACAATGAGAAGGTGCTATTGATTAGGGATTTTAACCCTTGTTGGCTCGCCCAAACAGCTGTATGGGAATCAAGCCCCCGAGTGTTGCTAAGCAACCCAGGGATGGATGTCTAAATTAGTCAGTGCAAGTTGCCGGGTTGTGAATTCTCCCGTTACCCATGTATGTGGGCTGTCCTTTCACACTAGCAATTCACAATTGCCTCTCGAGCGCTCTTTCCCTCTCTCTCTCTTTATCCCCTCCTCCCATTTTCTGGCATGAGATGAAAAAAAGATCTTTGAGGAAACAAGGAGGAAGGAATTCTTGCATATTAAAATCTGTGTCAGGGTATGATGTCGTCAGCATATATATGGATACGGAGTTGATAAATATACAGAGGGATCCCAAAGTCTGAGACCACTAGTGCAAATCCTCACATTTTGCTTTGTATTCTAATTTTTTTTAAATTTTATTTAGAGCATAAAAATGAGTGAAAAGTTGAATTCAAAGATAAACATGAACTTGAACATGAAAATTTGGTTTGCCCTTTTGCTTTTAAGCTGACAACAACTAAACAAGTTTCTGCAAAATCTGATTATCCATGGCAATTCACTTAAAAAAAGAATATTCAGAAATGTATTCACTAATTTGTTTAGATTTGTTTACAATAATTGGTTTGCCAACCAGTGTTGTTATGGTTAACTAAAACCAAAACTATTAAAATAATTTTTGTTAATTAGAATAAATCTGAAATAAAATAAAATATAAATATGGTACTAATTAGAGATATTAAAAAGCATGGTAAAAATTTACATTTGCATTTAGCAAATGTTTTTATCCAAAGCGACTTACAAATGAGGACAATAGAAGCAATCAAAATCAACAAAAGAGAAATGATATGTAAGTACTGTGACAAGTCTTGGTTAGTCAAACGCAATACATGGAGCAAGGTTTTTGTTTGTTTTTTTGTTTTTTGTTTGATTATAAATAAAAATAAAACAAGTAGATAGAGTAGAAAAAGAATAGAGAACGCTAGTGTTAGAGTATCCTTTTTTAAATGAAAAGAAAACGAGTAGTAGACTAGAAATAAAATAGACAATTAATTAATTTAATTTAATTAATTTTAATGATTAAAATGATAACTGAAAATATAAAAATAAAAGCTAATCCAAAATATTTATAAATACTATAATAGCACATAAATAATTCTAAAATAACACTGTTTGACAGATATATGTTACCAATATTCAAACTTTTGTACTTAGTCAGTTCTTCATTATCGGATGTACTTGTAATCACAGCCATATAGTAAATTTCCAAAAAATATCACTCAAAAATTGTTTCAGGGTTCACAGGAAAAGAAATGCATTGTTTGCAACAAAAAAAAATTATAAAAAATAAATAAATTATTTAAATGGTATGTATCATTATTATTGCATCAAAAAGTAAAAAAATAAAACAATCATTCGATTAAATATGGTCTCCTGGCCTTTTGGAACACTGTATGCCTCCCTATGCACACTGCTTACTTGATGACTTTTATACAGCAGGAATGGACAGAGCGGAACAGCAAATCCAACATAATTTGTGCATCATTAGAAATCTCAATTCCATCTCTGTGGTCTAATGAGCCAGCAAAATGACAAACCTGACAGCTTCTCACATCTAACTCAACTCACACACAAGTAATAACACCGTAAGCGGCAAACTCGTTTGAAACTGGTTCCCACTGGGAGCTGTGAATGTGTTTTCAGGGAGCGGTTATGATAGGGCCATGTTTCAAAATAAAACGAGCTTCACTTTAAAATAACCCAACGCAAACCCTGTGAGTTAACTCTCTACGGACGGCCTCCTCTTTCTTTTTGCTTTCTTCTCGTTCATCTTCTCTTCTCTCACGCCATTAACAACCCAGCCTTACAGAAAAGTGCCAATCGCCCTTGCTTGGGTTGCTTTGATTAATCTTTCCTGATAAAGAAAACATCCTTTCATATGTGTCAGCAATTTCTAAATCCTTCGCCCATCCAGAGCGGAGCTGAAGATGAACAGACATTTTCACCCAATTAAGGACTCTTTATACGTAACAAGCAATTCCGCCGGGCCTCCGAAGAGCCGGCCAACGCAGCTGGTATCCACAGTCTCATTAAATCAATAGTCATTAAATTGCACTTGAAACCGTATATCGAACCAAAGAGCTCAACCTATTCGATCGTAGCTGGCGTAGGTTTGAACTTGGGTGGTGAGCTGAAATCCATCACTCTGTCATGCTTTGAATTTGGTCTTGTATATAAACCATGATTAAAACTCAAGACGGTGTATTATATTTCCCAGCGGCCCCAATATCTAATATAGACTGGCGGAATGCAATATGAGTCTGAGTGTGTGTGTGCATTTGCATGTGTGCATGCATACATGCATATCTTCCCATAATTCACACAATATTTGAGTGCTCTTTGAAATAGGCGCCATTTCATATGCTTTAACAAGTAAGTCGATAATAAGCCAGGCTCTGAGACCTCCTTGGCTTCTCAACCGCGACAAGTGTGCACAAGGCAAACTCACATCCCTTAAGCCAATTATTGTGTGGATCCGGGAACCATGGCAACCTCCGGGTGGCATTAAATGGGACGTCCATTTACATGCATAACTACAGTGCTTGTTTTAAACATATAGGCATGGAGGCCGCAGCACATAAACAAACAAAACCCGATGGATTTCGATGGAGTTTAAAAACGCAAACGGTTGGATTTTGTGAAGATCAAAGCTCTGACACTGTGCCCTCCGCTGTGGTCTAACATGTGACACGTAATTACCAGATCCCCTGCTACTATGCGCATGAAAATAACAAGCCATTCCTGTTTCCTCCCTGAGTGACACTTTAGACGCAATGGCAAACTGTGCAACTATTGAAGATAGTTCAATCAAAACCTTATGAAAACAATATCGGCGCACAGCTGGCCAACCAGTTCGTTCTGTCAAAGATTCCTTTCCCTGAGATTGAAACATCCGGAAGCCTGCTGATTCCCATATTCCGCTGATGGAATCTCTGTGTTTATGTCAGAGCTGTTACCCAGAGGTATAAGGAAAACCTGACAGCTGTAGCAAAGGTCTTACATCTACACTTCAGGTCAGCTCTATTCTCCAGCTACACTCTTAAAAATAAAGGTTCCAAAATGAGGTTTTTGCAGAAATGCCACTTAAGATGCATTTGAGGCTCCCCAAAGAACCTTGGAACAGGACTTTTTTTTTGTGTCAAGTACATTTTAATAATCTGAAGAATCAGGGTTCCTGCAGGTTTTATTAAAGTAAATTTAAGTTTTTATGACCAAGTAAAGAAAAGAAAGGAATAAATTGAATGGAACACTTAAAAGTTTGAAAATACAACTTCCAACAGATCCCCATTACTTTTTAATTCATTTTACAAAATAATAGGAAATAACGTTTACTATACCTCCTGATCACGCTGCAAAAAAGTGTTCATCCTCTGTATTTTTGTCTTTTTTTCCAGTGCAAATGTTCATAGATTTTTAAATCAGCCAATTACTTCAGAAGCAAAATGTCATAAGTCTTGTTTTATGAGATGCTGATCAAAATTAAGTGAGTTTGTGGATAAAACGAGAACAAAAATCTGCCACTGGGCTCAGAAAAATCACCTTAATTCAAAGAGAAAACAAGTTAACACCCCACTGACAGAAATTTGTTCTTGTTTTAAGCATACCCTACAGTTAAAATAAATTTTTTCATACTAAGTATAGTACAAACATATTTACATTATTTACATGACATATCGCTTGAGACTTACTGATTTTAAAAATGATAATTAAACTTTATTTGGAGTACTACTTGTGCACAATGCACATTTATTAATATTAAGCCTAAAATGTGTTTTAATGCCACTATTGATGAGAATTGTATGATTTTTTAATAATTTAAGTCTTTAAATGTAAGATATTTAAAGTGTGCCTAAAGTATACTTGCAATAGTTCCAATTCAGCACAATCATATACCTCAGTATATCTTTAGTTGGACTTCAGCACTACTTCTGCACAATTAAAGTGCATTAGGTACAAAATTATTTGTTCCAATTTAGCAGACTTTAAGTATACCAGTTTAGTATACTAAAAAGTACAATTGCAGGGTATTTTTATTAAGTGCTTAAATATGTAAATGCATCTGTAGTATACAACAATTACATTTAAAGGTGCTGTATGTAGGATTGACACCGAGTGGTTGAACTAGGTATTGCAGTCCAAATTCAAAATATTGGAGAGGGTTTTTTTCACCCGGCCCCTCCTCCTCAGACTTGACGCACACGCAGGTTGCCAGATTGACGACACCAACACGAACGAGCGCACTTGACGATGAATGAAATGAAATACGCTGTGTTTTCCGCGAACTGGCAACCCGGGGTTATGAAATACAATTGGGTAAACTGGCAGTGGGCGGGTTTCACAAACCAAAACAGAGACCGACATTCCGGCTCGGAACGCACATTTTCAAAGGAGAATAACTGACTGTAGCATTGTTTTTCAGATAAACAAGTGTTAACTTAGCATGTTTCTTAAATATCTGCAAACATATTATGGTATGTTTATGCTTTAGTAGAGTCAAAAACTTACATACAGCACCTTTAAGTATATTTATTTTTCACTTTAATTCCATTTCTCAGAAAACAAGACTTCATATGTTCAGTTTGCATCTCAAGTAAATGTATCTTGATTTAAGGCTGTTTAGATATTTGAATTGAAAAACTAAAATGACTTTATGAATTCTGCTCTGATTTAAGACCTTTTAAGGCCTTAATTTGTGGGAAAAAAACGAATTGTAAAGACCTTTTTTAAGACCTGCAGAAACCCTGAGAACTTTTTCCACTATAAAGAACCTTTCGTGCAATAGAAAGATTCCATGGATGTTAAAGGTTCTTCATGGAACCACTGATGCCAATAAAGAACTTTTATTTTAAAGCGCATAGTCCTGGAAACGTTATCCCACATTTCAATTTTACATTAATATAGAGGGAAAATGAACTGACAAAGCAATCAAAGTCACTCAATGTCATCCAATAAGCAGGTTAACCAGTATACGGCACGTCGGTGAGACGAAGATTAGCATTGCAGGTCAGAAAAACCAGGACAAATGTGACAAGAAACTTGAACGTGACAATTCTGATCAGAAAAAAAACCTAGGACTTGATAATGGCCTAAATTCAGTACAGGAAATAGTAGGAATTCTGCTGGTGTGCAAGTGTGTGCGTGTATATGGATGAGTCTCCTCTTCCTGTAAGGTCTGTAGCTTATGTAGGTCAGCTCCACTGAGTAACGTTCTCTCTAGATGCATGCTTGGGTTCGACGCATGAAATCATCTATAGGGTGCAACGACAATCAGCAATGCCTGTGCACATAACCTTCAGGGGCAAACAAATATCACTTATATCATCATTTATAAACGCATAATGCGCATCAATCACGTCATATGCGGAACGCAGTGAAAATGTACATGCAAAATGGCTGTAATGAATAATTAATATGTAAATGAGTTATTTATGTCATGTTATCTCCACTCTACATTATATACGGACACATCCGTGGCATGTGAAGTCCTTCAAAGTCTTATTTACCCAGAACAGACTTCATTTCATCCAAATCCTTTCGTTTAATGATGTCTAATGATTAATTAAATCTGTTGTGCCTTTCCTAGCTTTAATGAGGCAGATGATTATGCGGTCCGTTAATTGAAATGAGCGCATTCAATCACTGTGTGGCTGAGAGTGTCAGAAAAATATACGGATGCATTTTACTTTTGATAAATTAATACTGACATCTGCTACACGTGTTAGAGCTGTGGGAGTAGAGAGTGCCGAGCAAGGTAAAAAAAATCATTTGTCATGTGTTTATGGCCAAAATATTTTTGCGAATACGCATAAGATACAGTAAGACCTCACAGGAAGATATATAAGAATATATACATATAAATGCACACACACAAATTATTTACATATTAAACAAATAATACATAAAATTATATATACATGATATATGAAAAATATGTTTGTTCATATATGCAAAATAACTTCAAAAATAAATTAAAAATGGCCCCAAAAACAGTAAATAAAAACATGAATTAAATATAAATGTACATATGTTATTGTATTATAAATATTAAACATATCTATATAAAATATATTACTACATAAAATATATTATTTATATATATATTGAAAATTACAGAACTGTTTGGCAGAGTTACTATATGAAAACTAGATTTGCTCCTATGCAAAATAACTTAAATAGCTTAAAAATTACCCCGAGAACAGTAAAGAGACCTTGTATATTCACTTAAGGTTCAAATGCACAATTATAAGTTAAAGTGAGCCACTTCGGGAGCCCTATAGAGGCACAAATTGCTGAGGCCCAGCATTATAACACTGCATAATTATGGGAACCGCTGGAGGTGACGTCTGTTGTGTCACTAACAACAATAGAGGAAGCCCATTTTAGCTTATGTTAGCCTTTAGCACATAGTACAACTTTTGCACCTGCATCAGCTCCCTGCCTGATAATTGGATCATATCATACACCTTAATAAATATGATACTCTCGCAGGAATTATGCAGAGGAAAAGCATTTTAAATTATTTGGTATTGCTTATTTTCAGTATAATCAAGACTTCAGAGGTGTTCATAACATTGTGGCCTAACCAGGCGGGACGCAATGCGACAAGTTTCTAGCAAATCACAGCCAGTCAGAACAAGGCAATATTGATACTCCTCCAAAATAATTCCCCAACAATTAATTCAGCATGAACCATACAATGACTTGATTAAAATGTTGTTCTGTAGATAATTACAGTTGTCTAGAGTCTATTTTTGTTCCATTGATAGTTTAGCATTCAAAACAACCAATAGTGATATCACTGTAATGTGTGCATACAAAATTCCAATTTGCATCCTTTTTAATATCTATTTGTGTACAGAATAGTGATTGGATTTGGCTTTCCTGCATATATTTAACCATTTATATCCTGCAAATTTACATTGCACTGCAACCTTGTGTTAATTCTTATGTGCAGCAGATAAAACAATTTTGGACCAATAAAATGTCACTGTGGGCGGGGCAACCCAGCAACTAAATATTCTGTTGCTAATTACAAATGTGACTGGCTATGACAGAAACTCAGAATCTCAGATTATATGAACAAGATTTCTTTTATTACTCGTCCCTTTTTACTTTGTATGTACATCTATGTACATTTCTGGAATTCATAAAATACTATGTTATAAGGTTGTTCTTACAAACATCAAAGAAGGTGAGTTTATCCAACTTACCAATATCAGCGTCTTTGTGATTCTTTATGAATTCTGCAAGCTCAAAATTTCCAGCAATTATCGCAACCTTTAAAAAAAACAAACATATATAGCATATTAGATTCATTCACTGACTTTCTCACAAAGCCTTCAACAATTTTTTATTTTTTATTTATTGTTATTTTTTTGGTTAAGCCCGCATAAAATAAAGTAAATTAAATTAAATAAAAAAAATAAAAAAAAATTTAAATTAAAAAAAAAATTAAATAAAATAAAATAAAATAAAATAAAATAAAATAAAATAAAATAAAATAAAATAAAATAAAATAAAATAAAATAAAATAAAATAAAATAAAATAAAATAAAATAAAATAAAATAAAATAAAATAAAATAAAATAAAATAATTACTGGTAGCACAAGGACAGAACAAACACAAAAGTGTCTTGAGTCAGCAAACCTGCAGTCAGACCCACTGAATCCAAAATAATACCACCATTGCATAGATGCAAATTTTATTGTTTTATCAGTTTAACTTTTTCAAAAATAAAAAAGTATCATATACATTACCATTCAAAATTTGGAGTCAGTAAGACTTTTAAAAATGTTTCTGAAATAAGTGTCTTATGCTCACCCAGGTGCATTTATCTGAAAATAAATAAATAAATACTGCAATATTGTGAAATATTTTTATGAATCATAAGTTCAAAAGAAAGCATTTATTTGAAATAGAAATCTTCTGCAACATTGCAAAAAGTCTTTACTCTTACTTCTGATCAATTTAATAATGTGTGTACAAAAAAAATATTAATTTCTTAAACAAAAAATCTTACCCCAACCCTGAATATCTGACCCCAAACTTTTGAACGATTGTGTAAAACAATATAATAGTGCAGCATGAACTTACTGCCTAAAATCTCCCTTTGCATTTTAAGATGAAAAAAGGGTCATACAGGTTTTGAACAACAGGAGGGTGAATAAATGACAGAATTTTCATTTTTTGGTGAACCACCCCCGCAAAGCTTAATGTATCCTCAAAAGGGCCTTCACAGCAATGAAACAAAAAAAAAGAAGTTCCAAAAGCACGACTACCCATTCAGCAGAGGTTCATTTCTATTTAATGGCTTTAATTTTACCACCCTTTAAAAAGTTAGCTACGCAGTCTATTATAAGATCTATAATTTACACATCAGTCTGGTCACCAAGTCTGGTCGTGAGAACAAAACTGGGTTTTAAATGGTGCACAAAGGCACAGTAACCCATTACGCTTGTGGATTTTGGAGTAGTGTATTCCTAAGAGTGATAAAACACAGACTTCATTCACATTACACTAAATTAGTTGCTAAGATTTACGTAATGAGCTTGAGAAGAACTGCATTCCTTTTCTAATGAAATATGGTGCCTGGCAGCAGCTTAGAGTTAATGCTAGATGAATTAAATAGAGAAAAAAAACAACACAAAATTAAGTCAATCGACGCAATAAAGGCCTAATTTGGAAACAAATAGGTCAAGAAATTTGTTCAACTGATTTGGGTGGTCTGATGTACGAAAGCACACACTGTTGTGTAAGAACCAGAAGCTTTCGGTTTGCCGTTGACCCGGTATCATTGTAAAAGGGTAACGGTAATACAATTTGCTCAGCACATTTTCGATTTTGCTGGGAAAAAGTCCTGTTTAACCAGGCGGATCGGAGTGTTCCTGCCGAGAGCCTGAAGTTTCATGAGCTGCTTAAATGAGTTGTAATCGAGCGATCGCCGAGGCGTGAAATATGATTTTAGCAGCATGAGATGAATAATACAGCGCATTAAACAACGCATCAGGAGAGCGCTGATATGTACATTACATAAACACTTCACTCCTACGTCAGGTTTGGAGTGAGCAGGGTCAGTTCAAAGCTTTAGAGGTTGTAAGCCGAGCAACTCGCACAAAGAGGCCAGCCATGAACACTAAATGTTGCGGCAAGTGTTGCTAATGTTTGACTTGATGCGTTTGACTGTAGAGCCGACTGCAAAACTAATGATCTCAGCTCTATTTGAAAGTTTTTGGAGGTTTGCCATTGGATTACTGTTGCGATATGTGCCATCTTGCTAATAAATACCACAGTTTTCCTGGAGGCACAAACAACAACATATATTTTAAGGCATACATCCAAACCAAGTATTTTTCCACTCTATTGCACTGAAAACAGAAAAAGGCGTTTAAACTTTAAGCATAAACTAAAAACATGCCTGGCTTTTGCTGGATAGACAGGTCTGTGCCCTGTGAAATCAAATGCAATGTGATAGATGTGGCGAAGAGCAAAAAGGATACGGATATTTCTGTCAAGGAGGATGCATTTCAAAGGGTTAAGCTTCCATTATGTGGGTGGTTTAGTACAGTATTGATGCTGGCGTGTTTGCTATTAAAGGGTTTACTGTACGTGTTATTTTGCTATCAGCATTTGCTTTGAAGCTTTAATAATTCACTTCGTTATGACAGTGATATGAGGGATGGGGATTATGGGTTAGGAGTATGTCATTTTAATAGCAACTGAACTCAAAATAAATCAAATAATCAAAAATAATCAAAAAATGTAATTAGAAGTGGGTACTTAAAAGATTGGATCTTAAAATATTCCTATTATAATACAGTATATCACAATGTAAAATCAATCATGTAAATGAAATATTATAAGCTCCTGTATCATAATTGTTCCTGTATCCTGGAGCTGTAAGTACATCATTTGTAGTTTGCTTCCCCTGAAAAGTGTAAAGAAAGGTCCGAGATTTTCGCACGTTAAAAATAAATACAACCTCACTCACGTTGTGTCAATCGCTTTTACACAATGCCTCCGAAAATTTCATCCGTCATAAAAAATTCGGATCGGGTTCGATTTTCTGCGTTTTTCGCATCCTTAGCAATCATTTTGAGAGGTGTTTTGACAATTGAAAGCCACCGTACAAGCGAACACCAAAATCCAAAATGGCGTTTGACAAGTTGATCCACTTTGTCTGGCAGCACAAAGCACTGTATAGGTCCTTGCACACTGAGTTTATGGAAATTGGTGGTCTTATTTTTCATATGTGGCTCCAGTATCGCTAGCAAAGCATCAAACTGAGCCGCTGACATCCTGAAGTAAACTTTGAATCACAAACTTAATAAGGAGGTGGAACTCTCCTTCCTCTCTACGCCACCTCCGGATTGGATGGACCCAATATTTCCTCTTTCTTTTTCTTGTTTTAAGAAGAGAGAAGGCAACAAAATCATCCTCACTGCTTGAAGACTCCATTTTGTATTGTTTGCGAATTTTTTTGCAACAGATTAATTAATACGCGTTGGACTCAGTGTGCAAGGTTTCTTGCGTGACGAATTTTTAGAATGACGAATACGAAAAAATGCATACGAAAATTTCGGACTCGGTGTGCAAGGACCTTTACTCTGCATTGTAATCAAAACATTGCTGTTTGTTTAAGGATTCAGACTAACACGGCAACAGTGGTTTAACCATCAGCATGAGTATAGGCCGTGGTTATCTGTTTGGAATGAGTGGGGCAATCCAACCAATTGAAGACATAGTTCTTGGAAACCTGTGTGAAAATAATTGCTAACCTTCGTGAAACACAAGAAAAAGTTGTGTTAATTGTTCATAAGAAATGTTGCTAAACTAACAACAGTTCTGCTTAATGCATAAATGTGTAAAATTTAACAGAAATTCTTTATACTCTCTTTCTGCACAAAAATTATTCCATTTTAAATATATTTCTAACAATAAGCATTAATAACTACACTGTAAACCATAATGTTGTCACTAATAAAGCAATCATAATTTATCATTAATTTAACATGTTTTGGCATCATAACTCAAAACAGGTATATTTAATTATTTAGTAGGAAAATCTTTCAAGTTAGAAGTCTAAATAAGAACTCAAAATTACAATTTATTTACTGTAAAGTATTTAATCTGTCTCCGATTAATCTGATTGGCAGATGATAACACAATGCACAAATGGTAGGTAGACGTTAAGGATAGTTCATCCAAAAATGAAAAATCTGAGTTTCTTTCTTCTGTTGCGCACAAAAGAAGATATTATGAAGAATGTTGGCAACCAAACAGCTGACGGTAGCCATTGACTTCTATAGTATTTTTTTTTTTTTTACTATGAAAGTCAATGGCCACTGTCAACTGTTTGTTTACCAACATTCTTCAAAATATCTTCTTTTGTGCTCAACAGAAGAAAGAAACTCAAACAGGTTTGGTTTGGAAGAAATTGAGGGCAAGAAAGAATTTCCATTTTTGGGTAAACTATCCCTTTAAATCTTATACTTTTTTCAAGGCATAAACATGTTTGAGTTAATACGTTTCTGTCCGAACATTGTTTAATTTCCCAATCAAACTTTGCCGACTATCGACATAAAAATTACTTCAGTTTTGGCTATAATTCTAATAATAATCACTAATGACTAAGTGGCATTGCAGTCACAGCCATTATTGAAGGCCACTGAACAGTAAACGCAACACTCTCATCAGCCCATGGCCACAGACTTGGATCATGTCCATTGCTGTCAGACAAGCTATTGAATGTCACAATCTGACATTTGAGAAAGAAACTCTTTAAGTAAACAAACAAAATAACCAGAGATTTTTCTTGAAAGCAACTAAAGCATTTAAGAAAACAACAAAAACTGATTTGACGTTCATTATTTCCCCCTCTCTAAAATCGAACTCCTAATTATCTTAAGATACCAAAACCCATGCAAACAAACATAATAAAATGATGAATTACCCTCACGCTCACTTATTGTTCTCTGAGTGCTGTCTTACATAATGCCTGTGCTTTAGTTTGACATTCTGTCTAATTAATTAAGAACTCTGCGCATCAGAACAACAAACACACACAAGTTCATTCAGCACTCATGGTTGTGGTAAATTTTTTTAACGCTAAACCAATCAAATAAACAAAAATTCATAAGCAAGCTTATTTGAAAAAACTGTTTTGAGTCATTAAAAAGTAGCCAAGCGAAAAACTCGTTGTTGTACCTGAAAGGGCGTTTGTCCTCGGTAGTTTTTGACGTCTTTGCTGGCTCCTCGGACCAGAAGAACCCTGGCACACTTTTCCTTCAGAAGAAAAGCAGATGATAGAGAAATGAATTCAACGTGATCCAACTCAAGAAAACGTTCTACTATTTGATCCTCGACATTCTAAGAGCAAAATTAGACACGTCACAAGGTATCCCGCCTCACCCAGATCCAAAAGTGACAGACTTCGCCCTCAGCTTTGTGAAGTCCAATTCAAGTGTGATGCTACAGCAAAGTCTACACCCAAAGAGAAAGGAGAGGGGGTCTCTGCAGCAATGCCTATGTGCATGTGTGAACGTGAATGTGAGAACCAAAAGCAGAAAGACGGAGAGAGAGAGAGAGAGAGAGAGAGAGCGAGAGAGATCCAGGGCTCTGTAGCTCTCCAGCCCACTATATCCAGCTGGATTCAACAGCCCACCCACGGAATGCCTCACCACTAAACCGACACACACACAATCGCACACATACACACACCTCCATTGCCTTCTCCTCCTACCTTCCTTCTAATACTAGTTTCACAGCTGCTGCCAGCCCTTGTATATGAGACATAATCACATGTGAGGATGCGGCTTCTATTTCCCGCACATGAAAATATCCCTGGCCTGCATTTGGCACCGGTTACAGGTTCCTCGTTGACATGGTGACGGATAGGCACAATCGTGTTTAATCACAAACAATCGAGGCTCGAGAACCTGCCCTTGACTGCAGCGAAACTGACAAACGAGACAAATTAAGCATCTTTCGCCAACGGCTAGCCGAGTGTCAACTTTAATAATAACCCATTGTGGCCGATCATTACAGACGAGCACTTCAAATAACGACCCCACTGGTCGGCTCAGGGTGAGCACGGCATCATATGTGACCACCAGTGAACTCAAGAGCCTCCACAAATCAATAAATGAAACTTCTCATTGGCAGGGCCATTTTCACAACTTAAAATAAACTTTATTTTCTAGTCATAAGAGCAGGGGTGGACCAGGGCGATTTGTTTCAAGTGTATTTAAAGGCATCAGCAATTCAGCATCATACTTAGGAAAGCAATCAAAGAAGACAATATGAATTTCTTTAATTTTGTTGTCATGGTCATTGGTCAATGCCAGAATTTGTTTAATTGATTAGTCCTAGACATCAACTGATGTCCTAAAAATAGAATCCTTGAATGTGAGAACCAAAAGCAGAAAGACGGAGAGAGAGAGAGAGAGAGAGAGAGAGCGAGAGAGATCCAGGGCTCTGTAGCTCTCCAGCCCACTATATCCAGCTGGATTCAACAGCCCACCCACGGAATGCCTCACCACTAAACCGACACACACACAATCGCACACATACACACACCTCCATTGCCTTCTCCTCCTACCTTCCTTCTAATACTAGTTTCACAGCTGCTGCCAGCCCTTGTATATGAGACATAATCACATGTGAGGATGCGGCTTCTATTTCCCGCACATGAAAATATCCCTGGCCTGCATTTGGCACCGGTTACAGGTTCCTCGTTGACATGGTGACAGATGGGCGCAATCGGGGTTTAATCGCAAACAATCGAGGCTCGAGAACCTGCCCTTGACTGCGGCGAAACTGACCAACGAGACAAATTAAGCATCTTTCACCAAAGGCTAGCTAAGCGTCAACTTTAATAACAGCTCGTTGTGGCCGATCATTACAGACGTGTGCTTCAAATAACGACCCCATTGGTCGGCTCAGGGTGAACACGGCATCATATGTGACCAGCAGTGAACTCAAGAGCCTCCACAAATCAATAAATGACACTTGTCATCGGCAGAGCCATTTTCACACCTTAAAATAAACGTTAGTTTCTGGTCATAAGATCATAGGAGGACAATTGCGATTTGTTTCAAGTGTATTTAAAGACATCAGCAATTCAGAATCATAGAAAAGCAATAAAAGAAGACAACATGAATATAAACTTAAACTTATATATATATATATATATACTGTATATATATATATTATGTCTTCTTTTTTGGGGGGAAAAATTACAGGCTTTCCAGTTCAATAAATTAGCTCTAGGTGATACCTAGAATATATAACTCTATATTTATATTTATTCCATTTAACAGACTATGAGTGACAGTTCAATTTTAAAATGAGACTTTAAGATAGTACAACAAATTGAACTCTACATTTATTTCTCACTTTTTCAGATCTCATATATAAGACTTTACTAGAAGGATACAAAAGAACAATAAAAAAAGTGGGATACACTGTGGATGTGGGATCAATATGGCCTACGACGAAATTAATTAATGTCCTAAACACAGGAATCCTAAAATCCCAAAAAAAAAAAAAAACATATTTAAATATATTTATTCTTTAAAAAAACAAAATGGCATAACATCCCAATTAATATAAGGTGATTATCTGCCTGGCTGCTTAGTGTCGTGAACGTAATGGGCCGTTGTCCATTCATAAACACTGAATACTGGTGCTTATAGTCATGAGTGTTCCAGCTGATTCCAGTTCAGCTCGAGGTTTATCGTGGATAGAATGGGAGACAATGGTGAATAATGACCAGTGTAATTAGTGGCAGTCGATCATTGGCATTTATACAAATGAACATGGCATCATTTCAGCCTCATGAGACAGGGATATATACAGCATATATTTTTAATAAAATATTTATAAATAATATTTTGTATTATGTATTTTATAATAATATTTAACATTAGTAAAACAATTAGTTCTATCATGCATTAAAACATGTTTTGTTTTGTTTTATTTTAAAGAAATACATTTTTTACAGTTTAATCCTGAAGATTCTCCCAGAAAGTTTCCCTGCTGCACTCAATCTCAGCTCTCGGGCCCTGGGGCCATTGGTTTTTCCCTCGAAACGTTATTGATCCACAAAGAGAAAACAACACTTTTTTTATATTCTCCTATTGACAGTGTATTCTGTTGTATGACGCCAATAACCTCTGTTTATTGACTGTTTAAAAGGAGCTGACTTTGGATCATTAAATGTACAGCGTGAGTACATACCTGTTTGTACAGAGCGCAGATATGGAGAGCCGTATTCCCAGATGCATTTTCCACATGCATGTCAGCTCCGTAGAACAAGAGATGCTCCAGGTGCTGAATGTGGCCGTATCGACAAGCCTGACGAACAAAATAGGAACAACAAGTTTCACACAGCATATCATTTTAGTGAGAAAAATCAGCAAACGGATTTTATAACAGTTTCTGCTAAAAGAAAAGCTTTTGTGAGCCTTTCAAAAATTCATGCAGAAGTCTTTTGAAACATAAAAACTTTATTAAGCCTTCAGTACGCTGTCATCTCATATTTTTCAAAGGGTCTAAAAGTAAACCATACATGCTGCTTTTCCGTTTTCCCAGTAGAGTGTGATCAAAAACACCACGGAAACAATTTGACTGGCATCCTGCAGTCCACCTGTCACAACACTAGATGTCAGTACGCCGTCACAACAGACGGACTTGATGATGCCTTCAACTAGTTTGATCTTGTCATCTGTTCGTTAATTGAACAAAGCTGCTGTCATATTAAACTGCAGCTCTATTATGCATATATTACCCCACGCTCAACATTTTTAGCCAACAGAAAGCTTTTCCACTGACTGTCACCATGTGAAAGACAGCGGCACCTGGTGGATCTCGTGCCAGCCGTTCTCATCGTGGCATCCCACGCTGGCATGGGCTCGCAGAAGGACCTCGCAGCAGCTCGGGTCTCCCCCTACAGTCACTGTGTGGTAGAGTGGAGTCAAACCCTGCCGGTCCTTATAGTCTGGAGACACTCCCAAATCCAACATAGTCTGCAGAGAGAAAAGAGGATTAGGTTTCCTTCAGAGAGGAAAATACGCCAAATATAATATTATGATTATGTTTTAGCAGAGCCTTGTTTTTTGGAAGGGTCTTAAAGGATGAAAGGACTATTTTTTTCTGTTGGGACTTTTTCAGCGTTTTTAATGTTCATGTGTGACAAGACAAATGAAAAATAAAGGCTTCTTTTCTTTTACACTACTGTTTAAAAGTTTGAGGTTGGTAAACATTTTAATTGTTTTTGAAAGAAGACTTTCATGCTCAACAAGGCTGCATTTATTAGGTAAAAAAATACACTCAAAAGTTGTGAAACATTTCTATTTTAATATATTTTAAAATATAATTTATTCCTATGATGGCAAACGCTGAATTTTCAGCATCGTTATTCCTGTCTTTAGTGTCACATGATCCTTCAGAAATCATACTAATATGCTGATTTGCTGCTCAATAAACATTTCATATTATTAGTATCAATGTTTAAAGTTGTGCTGCTTAATTTTTTTTCTTATGGAAACCAGGATACATTTTCAGAATTATTTAATAAATAGAATGTTCAAAACAACAGCATTTATTATAAATGTGTTTACTGTCGCTGTAGATTAATTTAATGCATCCTTGCTGAACTGCATTGTTTATTTATTTCGAAAATAAAATAAAATTAAATTAAATAAAATACAATAAAATTAAATTAAATTAAATCTTACTGACCCCAAACTTTTGAACAGCACTGTATATCAGAAAAAGTGCCTTGAATTATAACCAATCATTAAACATTCACTTAACATTTTGGATGTCAAACACAACAAATATTATAAAACTTATAAAACTTGTAATGAAAAAATGTGTAATGTAAACATGTATGTAAAACAATACATATATGCATGTAAACGAATCTGCTTGATTTTTTTTTTTTTTTAGATAATGCCTTTGGGATTTCTTATTCAATTTTACACAGCCAAGCAGTTTCATAAGTACATTTTCGTTTCGTAACTAAATGAACTACAAGTACATTTTCCTTCTAAAGTTACGAAACCCAGCCACTCAGTAATGAAAATAGGAAATCTATGGCTCTAGCACTCTGAACTGACATAAACCAAGATTCTCCATGAAGCCTTCTTAAATAAACGGCCAACAAGCAATATACTGCAAGAGCAACGGTAGACAGGAAATTGTGTTTTACAATATTCAGGGCACAAAACAGTGGTACATCAGCAGTATTATTTCCAATTGTTGTCAAGGGAAGAAAGCAACAATGAAATAATGAAAAAAAAAACTTAATTACTGATTCATTTTAAATAAACAAAACAGAGTGTGCTTTGAATAAAAGTACAATCTGTCAAAGTAATAATGTACTGTAAACTCAGCTGCATCACTGACACTGTAAGATGTTACTGTACTGCTCTGTGTTAGATCAACAGCAGTCATTCTTACAAAAACAACAAGACAATCAAAGAAGAGGATCACTCTAACACAGCCATAAGCTCATGCCGTCGTTCAGGATGAGGTCATTTATTACCTTAAGAGCTATCTGGTTCTTTGCCCTGGCTGCTTTGTGCAGGGCAGTCATCCCATCCCGAGAACGGAAATCTAAATGAGCCCCGCCGTTTTTCAATGTAACTATAATCTCCACCATATTGTCCAGGTGGGCCGCAAGGGTTAGTGGTGTCTCTGCAGACCAGAAGCACAAAAACAAGTTCATTAAAATGTATTAGATAAATCTCTCTTAATAAACGTAAGACATTAGGCAAGGGATTTGTGTTTTATCAAAACAATAATTAGATTTAAATTAAATTAAATGTATAATATTGTACTATATGCGTTACAGTTGTGCTAAACAATAAAAAAAATCTAATATATAAATTACATTGTGAGACTGTAATTACATCTTTATTTGTGACTTTAGACAATGTAAATATAAAGATAAAAGTAAAAATATAAATACCTTGTAAAAGTTTGGGGTCAGTAACATTTTTTTTCAAAGAAAACAAATGTTTTATTTATTTACTTACTCATTTATTTTAATTATATATATATATAATTTTTATGAATACATTTATTTTATTCAGCAAGGATGTATTAAATAGGCCAAAAGTGATAGTACAGACATTTATACTGTTACAAATGTTTTCTGTCAATCAAATGTTCTTTTGAACATTCTCTTCATCAAAGAATCTTGAAAAAATATGGTTTTCACAAAAATATTAAGCAGCACAACTGTTTTTAACATTAATAATAAGAATACATTTTTCTTAAGCATCAAATCAGCATCTTAGAATGATTTATGATGGATCATGTGACACTTAAGACAGGAATAATGTGTGCTGAAAATTCAGCTTTGCAATCACAGGAATAAATTACATTTTAAAATATATTCAAATAGAAAACTGTTATTTTTCACAATAGTATTGCTTTTACTTTTTACCAAATAAATGCAGTTTTGGTGAACATAAGAGACTTCTTTCAAAAACATTAGGAATCTTACTTAACCCCAAATTTGTAAATAATAGTGTATATAAATATAATAAAATATAAACCTATATAAATATAATAAAATATAAACCTACATAATAAACCATATTGTTCTTTTGCTTCAGAATATATCGATTATACAGATTAGAATATATAGAATATAGATATAGAGTTAGAGTATACTTTTAGCATTGTACAGATTTATAATCTCTGCCATCATATCCATTAGCCGTGATACAAGGCTGGATAAAAATAGATAGGAGAGCAGCTCCCAGTACAGAGACATCAGAGAGAGAGAGAGAGAGAGAGAGAGATTTACAAGAAACAACAAGTTTAAAGTTGTTAAATCTAAAATGTTAATTTGTTCTACTTTTTAAATGTATATACATGCATCTTTTTGTTGCATATATATCTGTTCTAGATTCAGTGAATTGAGAGAGAGAGAGAGAGGAAGCACAGCTGATTTGGCACGGCAAAGAGTTAGAGACCACTTGGCAAGCTACAGCATGCTACGAACACACGTCAACTCTTACGCACAACACAGTACACAGTACACACACGAAGACCTCCAACACAATAGAGTAAGTGCCATATTCGCACAAAACATTGGAGTTTGCATTATTTAACTTCTGGGTCCCGTCCTACCAACACTAGCTTTCAATAATTCACAGCTCGATGCTTGCTAACAACTTTAAACCCATTAGGCTAACTACAATGTAGAGATGTCACCTAGTGCAATGACAGCATTCATCCTCTTACACTGTAAAAAGTACTTTGTGAGTGTTAGCTTACAAAAATCACCTAAAACTTGTTTATTCATTCAGAAATATTATAATAAATATGAATAATTCAACCTGAAAATGTTAGCGATTAAAGTTTGAGCGGTTAGCATAGTTAGCATGGTTAGCCTCTGCTGGGAGATGCCTTAACTACACTTTTTTATGGTGAAAAAAACATTCTCCATTGATAGTCATTTGAAAGTAGCCATATATTCTGATCAAATACAATTTCTGCAACATATAAATCGCAAATATTTCATTAAAATCACTTAGAAACAAATATTTTTCTGTCAGCTACCTTTGTCATCATAGCTCAGGACAGTTGCTAATAAATGGCTTGTCCATGTTCTTGTGCTGTCATTTGCCAGGTAACGTTGTCATGATGTTATTTTCATGCAGTTTCAGAATGAGTCACAATACATTTACAGTTCAGGTGACTGGCTCCCAAAATAATAATAATAATAATAATAATAATAACCGGGACTAATGGTGCGTTCATGGTAAGTTTGCATTGACGAGTTGAGAAGTCATAATTATGACATCAGGTGATTTCAGATCACTTTGGTGACCTTGTCTACAAAAAAAAATATATATATAGCCTCTACTTCTACAAAATGCTAAATAATGAATGTGCATCAGTTATGCTTATTTTGTTTTTATTCAATTTATGAAGGCACTATATAACTGAATCGTTATAAATTTGTCATAATTGTACAATAATACTGCATTTTGTACATGCGACTTAGCTAGTTTTATTGTAAATGAAAAGTAATTTCATACACTTCAACAAACCGGCGATCTATTGCAAACACTTCATCCATTGCAGTCGCCATGTTTTCTCACTGACACACCCGAAAAATTCTGGCCTCAAAGAAAATCCACATAATTGTGGTGGCGTTCATGTGCGTTAAACTTTTAAATGCACTCTTTCCAAAATAAGCAAAGATGGCAGAATTAATTTATGCACCAGCCGAGCAACTACCATTGAGTTAAATTGAGTTCAAACAGCCAAATTTTTCAGTTATTACAGTTCTCCTTGGGTTACACCAATAAAAATTATTTTTAAGAGTCTGATCAGGTAGAAATATCTCCTTTACTGATAAGATGCGCGTTAAATATCGCATGCGATTTATCGTGCAGCCCTACTTTAAGGTAACAACTACACCTTTTAATTTTTTATAATGCAGTCAGATTTTAAAAGCAAACCCCTCTAAGCGTTTGCTTCCATTGAATGTATAACGCACTGACATTCGGTATGATCTGAGGTGAATATCTGCTCCTCCGAAACAAGGACGTACACAAAGCTGTTCCTACGTCATCCTTTACAAACCCTGCCGGCTTACGGAGCTGTAATATAATAACTTATTAAGGGAGCTTGAAAGCTCAGAGCAATGAGAGGGAGAGTTTTAAATGCTGAGGGAAGCAGTGTGGGGACGGGAGATAAATAGGCTGAGCAATAAAGAGAAAGAGATCGAGCACAGCACAGGACATACAGTGCTGGAAGAAGCCGGCAATTAAAACTTGGTTCGGAGCTTCGGGGCTGCTTTTGGGGGAGAAGCGTGCAATAACCTCCTCCGGTGATTGCAAAAACGTTCATGACCACAGAAGAAAAACTGGCCGAAACACTAAAACGTCAACATCAATGATCATCTCGACCCGAAAATCCAAAGTCCAAATGTATGCAAATGCTCCGGTCTGCTGCATTATTTAGCAGCAGACTCTAAAATGAATGTTGTACGTTAGATATTCAATCTTAGCAACAGAAAACTAGATTTTCAAACATTTCTTTCCCGTTTTAACAGCCGTATCCCAAGACGCCCTCTCCTGCTTGCAATTAAGCAAATAGCTTCTATTTGATATGTATGTAAAAGTTATCATAACGGAACATAAGTTAATCACCACCTGCGCATCAAAAATAGACACATTTTGACAAATATGCATAGTAGGCTAATCTACATATGTCAAAGCAACATTTTTACCAAAAAATTAAAAAATTAAAAAATCTTACCTGTGTGTGGAGTTTTTCAATTTGCTTTTCGTTGACGTTTGGCTGCTGGTACACTCTGCTTTTGTAGCGGAACTGCAAAATTAAATCAGAGAGAAAAATGCAGTCTGTTTATATGCTAGATTGGTTTTAATTTAGAAATTAATAAGTATGCTATGGACGCCCATTTCCACCACTGAATAAAAAATAAAAAAGTTAATTGCGACTTTTTATCTCACAATTCTGACTTTTTTTCTCATAATTGCGTGATACAAACTCGCAATTCTGACTTGTTTTCTCATAATTGCGTGATACAAACTCACAATTCTGACTTTTTTTTTCAGAATTGCATGATACAAACTCGCAATTCTGACATTTTTTCTCATAATTGCGTGATACAAACTCGCAGTTCTGACTTTTTTTCTTAGAATTGCATGATACAAACTCGCAATTCTGACTTTTTTCCTCCGAAATTGTGTGATATAAGCTCGCAATTGTGCGTTACAAAGTCAAAATTGTGAGCAAGTGTGCCGCACGAGTCTTAAAAAGTGAAGCCATTGCGTTTCGATCGCCCCCAGGTGGCTGGTCTCAGTACAGGTCATAAACCCCGCCCTCTCCATGCAATCTAATGGGACATGGGACAAACTAAATAATTAAATTTCACGTCAAAAATTTTTTTTCCAAAGATGGCTTTTGTCATTTGATGTAGATTTTATCACGCTGATGTAAGTTCAAGTGTTCGTTTTTTAAATAATTTTGGTTTTAGTTAGTTAAGTGATGCTATAAAAACAGGAGTGTGACGTCATGATTGACAGCTGAGACTGACAGTTTCTCTGAGTGAACTGAGGCGCCAACTGACTTTTTCGGGATCTTTAGGAGGATATTGGAGTTGTATTTACCTTATTTTAACACAATCCTCTCAGCAGACAAAAACTGGAGCAGTCAGGCTAATTAAACCAGGGTCAGGGACGCGGCTCCACTTCGCTCGCTACTGCACAGACTATGGTCACGAGTTCTCTACTGCGCAGACTCCGGTTCCAAATCAGCGCAATATGGCCGTGCCCTGTTGGGACAATGGCGGCTTCACTTTTCTTCAGTGGAAGAGATTGAAGGTGCGTCGTCCATCTTTTTTTACAGTCTATGATTGTGAGATATAAACTCGCAATTCTCAGAAATAAAGTCAGAACTGCGAGATATGAACTCACAAATCGCAATTGCGAGTTATAAAGTCAGAATTGTGAGATATAAACTCGCAATTCTGAGAACATATCAGTCTTCCCCCCCCTCCTCAAAATTGTACTTTAACTCACAATTGCGTTATAAAGTCAGAATTGCGAGATATAAATTTGCAATTCTGAGAAAAAAAGTAAGAACTGCGAGATATAAACTCGGAATTATGAGAAAAAATGTCAGAATTGCGAGTTTTTTATCTCGCAATTGTGACTTTATATCTCGCAATTGTGACTTTATAACTTAGAACCCTATTTTATATCAGAGCACTAAAGTATTATGGTACCATCACGTTTTTTGTAATCAGGAGGGCATACAAATAATTTATAGAATTTTTAGCTCAAACAAATTATAAAATAAAAATATGTTTCATTATACTCCATTTGCAGCTCTTTTTGGCTGGTCTCTGCCTTGATAGAGATATGATTATATCAGACCCTGGGGCTTGAATGAACATACAAGAGAACCACAAAAGGTTCCTGTTACACCAGCCTGACATCAGCCTTTTCACAGAGAGAGCTGAGAATGCTCCTGTACAGAAAGCACATCTTAAAAAAGGACGCCAGCCTCATATCCCTGCATTGGTACCAATTTATAGCAGTTATCATCACTGTCAAAATTATTTTGTCATTGGGATCATCCTTGACATAAATAATAAATATGAATGGATATTTATACTCACAATTACATTATTTTGATTACTTATATTAATTATTGTTCATGTTGATTACAACAAACAAACAACTATTTGAATTTTTTTAAATTATAAAATAAATAAATACAATTTTATAAAAACAACAATAACTGCTGTGTTTACAGCAATGCACAGAGAAATGATTAATGAATAAATCTTAAATAAGGACTCCAACTTTACATTGCTGTATTGGTAGCAGTTTATAGCAGTTATCATCACGGTCAAAAGCCATTTTGTCATTGTGATTTTCCTTGACATAAAAAATAATTATGAATGGGAATTTTTACTCTTAAATAAATTATTTGGATAATTATTGTTAATGTTGACTACAACAAAAAACTATTCAGATTTTTTTTCTTTAATTGTAAAAATTAATAAATAATATTAAATAAAAAAAACAATAATAAAATCTGTGTTTACGGTAATGCATTACAATGGAAGTCTATGTAAGCATATTACACTCCCAATAAATTTATTTAGCTAATTATTAATGATTGTTGATGATGATTATCAATTCTAATGATCCATTAATTGTTAAAAAAAAATAATAATAAATGTTTTTGAAAAACTAAAAAGAATATGCATGGTCATTTCTTCTCAAAATAAAATTATTCAGATTTTTTTATATTAATTATTGGTCATGATTACCACAGAAATCAATTTTGGTTAGTTCCTTAATTTAATAAAAAAAAACACGAATGAATGAATGAATGAATGAATAGCAATAAAACAATGATAAAAGTTGTTTTTATACTAATGCACTGTCAATGGAAGTCTAGGGGGCAAGTATAAAAGCATAAATACGAAACTCACATATTTGGCAAAGCACTTCAATTGATTGTTTCATACAAAAATGTGTGCTATTTGAGCTTTAAAGTTCAGTGATGGCACTGCTGTTCTAGGCAGATTAACTTCTAGTTCAGCGTCTACCAGCATAATTCCTGTGGATGTTTGTGAAAGTGCTTTGCAGATAGTGATGTACCATGTCCCTTACTGGTATCCTTGCACGTATTGTGTCAAAGTTACATCATGGATCGAGCTTAAGTTGACTCCGCAACATTCAAGCAACAAACTAGTGACGCTTTACCTCAAGGGTTGGAACGCCTTTATTGGTGGATAGCGGATAGTCTCTCAGGGGCCGTTCTTCCTCCAGGAAACCACTCTCCCTCCCGTCCACCGCTGGCTGGAAGAGCCCGTAGTTGAGCACATCCCTCAGACTCTGTGTGAGTGTACACAGGATCTGCTGCTTAGCAACCCATACTGTGGCATCAGGACTGAACCTCATGGACTTCTGGCAAAGCCACAGAGAGAGAGAGGAGAAGAGAGAGACAGAGAAACGCTCTATCAGGCCATAGCAGGTGTACAGATTAACTAGGGGAAAACATTTGTGAGCTAAAATGTTCAAAAGGGAGAAAACAACAGGAGAAAACAAATCATGTGTTGCTGACAGAATGACATTTTATGATCAAGATCAAATTTAAATGGTTATATCATACATTTTTTTAGCATTTTTGTGGGTCCCTAAGGTCATTATTTCATTTCTCGTGAACATTTCAACCCTTTTTTGACCTTACAAATTAACCAGTAATAAGTGTTTAGGTGCAGTCACATTATTGAAATGTCAGCGGGCAGAAAAGATTGATTGTCTATTGTGAATAGTGTAGCGATGTATGAAACAGCTCACACAGAAGTCACTTTCAAACTAAGTAGTTTTCGATTGATTAGCTTGAACCCTTGTTGCAAAATTTGGTGGAGGAATCTTTCACCCTCAAACAAAAGTCCCCATTGCATGGATTCCTATTGAAATTACTTGAGTTTGCCCTTAGAACAGCTGTAAAAGTGACTGTACCATAAAGGAAAAGTTCACCCAAAAATTAAAATGTACTCACCCTCAGGCCATCCAAGCTGCAGATGAGTTTGTTTCTTCATCAGAACACATTTGGAGAAATTTGGCATTACATTACTTGCTCACAAATGGATCCACTGCAGTGAATGGGTGCCGTCAGAATGAGAGTCCAAACAGCTGATTAAAACATCACAATAATTCACAAGTAATCCACACTCAACTCGAATCCATTAATTAACATCTTATGAAGTGAAAAGTTGCATGTTTGTAAGAAACAAATCCATAATTTTCAACTTCAAACCATTGCTTCATGCTAAAAAATACAAGTCCTCTATCTATAATATGGCTTTCACCAGTGAAATGGTCATCTTGTCTGAGTCAGGGGAGAAATATGTACAGATCAAGCACAATTTATAAGTGAAAACAGTCCAAAACAATTCTAATCAAATATGATTATGATGTGAGAGGAGAACAGCGGGTGCACTTTTACACTAGAGAAAGAGCCATTGTGGATTATGGACTCTATTTTGGCCAGAAGTGATGGTTTAAAGTTAAATGCCCTAATGATGGATTTGTTTCCTACAAACATTCAGCCTTTCGCTTTACAAGATTTTAATGAATGGACTAGAGTCGTGTAGATTAGTTGTGGATTATTGTGATGTTTCTATCAGCTGTTTGGTCTCTCATTCTGACGGCACCCATTCACTGGATCCATTGGTGGGCAAGTGATGTAAATGCTACATTTCTCCAAATCTGTTCTGATGAAGAAACAAACTCGTCTCAGATAATTTACTTTAATAGTTCAATAAACTCATTACATTTTTAGCCATTTTTAATAGTTGGGTGAACTGTTCCTTTAACTGTACTTTAAAGGTACATAAAATTAAGTTTTGTGTCTTTTAGCCCATATGGAGGCTTTGAAATCATTTATATATGCTGCTGGTATTGTAAACTCCTAAATACTGACAAAATTCCCTTTCAGCAGATATAGGCATTCAAAATGTACACTCTTTCACTTCAGGTAAAACAAACTATAAATATTAAAGACTCAACCTGCACTGCACAGATTTCTGTCCAATCAAATGCTCTCCCAGAATGTCCTTCCCACTAATGCAATCTGCAGATAACTAGCATATTTAGCATATATTGACTAAATTGAGGTGCCCTTCGATACGTCCCACCTGAATGTCTTGTTTCTTGGGATACAATAAAGAATACTCTTATCAGAATAACAGCATCTTGTTCATTTTGTGTTTAGAGCTAATAAAATCTATCCTACCTCCTCCTTATTCCCTCACTGTGACGGTATTGTTGACAAGTAAATGCAGAATATGGAAAGCTAAGATAATTGTAACGCTCAATAAATGTGACACTGGCAATAACTTGCACAATATACTAACCATAACCCCATCAGCTATGTGCAAACACAATTCAATCCTCTGCTTCCTCCCAAAATAACAGTTTCAGTAATGACAGACACAGATATTTTTAAAGATCCTGTTTTGAGAGAGAGCAATAAAAATTCCTTGGTGATTTTCGGTTTTAATTTTATTTACAAATAAATCAAATTCTATATAATTTTTGGTCTGATTTGGTTTCAATTTTATCTGGCTTGCTTGAGTGTTTCTGCAAAGGAATAACCAATAAAACTATTACCTTCACATATTGAAAACACCTGTGTTAAATGACTCTACATGATATTGCTTTTCTGAACTTTCTTCATTTAAAACATGACAATGTAATTTTCTACTTTACGTTCATGAAATAGGTCAAAAATACTTGTTGCCTATCCCACTTGCATACGTTCCATTTTTTAGTCCACTGAAACCCAAACAGCTCCCCAGAGAAGGCTGAAACTGTAAGAGGGAAGCAATTTACTGTAATAATATAATTTAGAAAGATCCACATGGCCCAACAGCCTGGGGTGAAACACGAGTGTATGTATGTATGTGTATGTGTGTGTGTGTGTGTGTGTGTGTGTGTGTGTGTGTGTGAGAACGCACAGACTGCTGCAGGTCAGGGATGACCACACAGATGAGCATTGTGTCTCGCAGGCTGTTGTCCAGTCGGGCACTGGTAGGTTGATCCAGCCTTGGAGGCTCATCTCGGGAGCTGTCTGATTCCGAACTGACCGAGTCCGAGAAACTCTGAGCCATTTCCTCCTCGCTAGACATGGGGCTCCGCGGCATGATCAACACTGCAGAAAGAGAGCAAATTTGAGAATAAATTCAATGGCATACACAATGCCTAAATTAAAAACTAAAGCAAACTAAATTAAATTAAACAAAAATAAAATGAAGTATTAACCAAAATATTAACAATATTAAGTAAATTCTCAATATGGTGGAAAATAAAATAAAATTAATAAGATATTATTTGCTTGTATTTCAAAGCAACATTGCAATGTAACAAAACAATGTAACCTTGTAAAGGTGACATGCAGATAAAATCAACAATAATTTATAATGTAAAGATTAACATGAACTGTAAGCTGCAGCACATAAATTAATAAAATTCTAGTTGCCAAAATACATTAAAAAACTGCATTGCCACTAACTGTCTTTATAAAATGGCATTGAAAATAAAATAAAGTACCAACTTTAGAATTACTAACTGTAATATAAATTGGAATATATACAGGGCTTGACATTAACTTTTTTGCTCACCAGCCACTGTGGCTAGTGGTTTTCCAAATTTACTAGCCACTCAGCATTTTCACTGGCCACAATTATGTTGTGAAATTACGTTTTATATGACTTAATATTGCATACAAAAATGTATTTAAATTGATTTCCAGGTCATTTTTGGTCTATTTAAAGGGCATTTTCCCTGACTGTATTAAATGCATGCATCATCTTTCATATCAAATTCTTACATTTTATTAATAATTTCACTAAATATAATAAGACAATATAGGTCTGTTACCAATCAAATGAAATCAGTATCTACAAAACTGATCTTTCCACTGCAGAAGAAACAGAAGTGACTGGAGTGGCATTCAGATGCATTTACACAGACAGTTCAATGTAGCTGAAATGTAGCATGAATGCATTTACACTGTAAATGAGAACATATGGGAACGTTTTGGGAACGTCATATTAACTTGTGGGAGCATTTTGTCGAGATAATCATATGGAGATGAAGACATCCTGGAATCGCCGCGCGGCTGCCGCCTTCTCTCTTAGTTGGAGTGTTTTGTGCGGTCTCGGGGAAGACATTGCCATAGTTACAAACAACAAGGTCACATTTGATTTTACTAAAAATAAACAAAACATAACAGAAATTCAGTATATGTGTTATTTGCTATTCATCTACTCTTCCCTGTGGATAACCTCTTACCTACTTTCTGTACGATCTGAATTTCTGCGTATTGAATTTTGAATTTGATGTTCCGAATTTCTTCTTCATCTTGAAAACTTGAAGCTGTATTTTTAAAAACTGGATATTTACAGTCTAACAACTCAGAACAAAAAAAATCAGCTGTTTGAAAATACATGTCTATTAAAAAAAACTGCCATAAAAAATAAATTGTGTTAAATTTCAAATGTTCAATATTCAAGTAAAAAAAATTCTAATTCAGAACTATGTTAAATGCCACATAAAATTCAGGTTTTGTTAAATGACACTTGTCAATAATTCAAATGTACACAATTCAAATTCAAATAGTTTTGTCATATTATAAGCTCCATATTTTTTAATATACAGATATGAAATGTTGGAAAACTTGCAAAGATAAGCTACTATGAAAGTAAACCGCCAGTAGGTGGCAGCAAGTGACTGTCTTAATTAATGAGTCATTGAAGCGTGCCTGTCTTTATGAATGGAACACTGAATTGACTCAAATGATTCAAAATTAAAAAACGCGAATCATTCAGTAACGAAACACCGCTGTGTTGCTCAGAAATGCGCGATTGTTTCTGCTGTGATCTTTGTTTGGAACTATTTTCATTAACCAAATCGAGCAAAAACAGTCAACGCGCTGACAATATATCCTTTCAAAAATTCAAATTCAAATATTGAACTAAAATGTATATTAACTACTCGTTTTAATTCTTGTATAATAGCTATGTCAAATTTGCAATCGTGGTTTTCAGGGAAAACTTCACTCTCTTGGTCGAGTCATGTTGCTTAGCTAGGCTGTATGTTATAAATATAAAACCTAAGTTTCATTTTTATGTCTCTTCTGTGTGCAGTTGTGTTGATTTGTTTTAATTTCTCCAGACAGGCTGCGTGAGCCCTCAGCTGGCGTGACCTTGTTGTTACGGTTGACTATCCATTATCAATTGCCGTTTACACCGAATGTGTAAACGCCGAAATTTCGGTGCTTCCCTAATTAGATGTTTTAAGCAGATTAGTTGTCTGGGGCAAGTAAAATTCTCTTCTTTCACTGGTCCCTTAATGTCGAGCTCTGTTACTGTATATTAAATTCAACCCGCCAAAGTGGCTAGTAGGAGTGACCGTGTTACCCGCCACTGCTGAAATCCACACGCAAAAGCAAACTCATTTTAATGCTCAAGTATAGCCGAAATCACAGCACCGCTATTGTCTTTATCTTATGTATTTGATTTTATCAGACGACGGCTCGATTATCAGGATTTTTGTGCAGATTAACGTCTTGGAAGGGAGAGCTGGTTATGTAGTCTTAATGGGTCGCGTTTCAGTCACTATTTCATATTCATTCAGTTGTCTGACAACAGAAACAGTAAAATATATCAATGAAAACAGTTTTATTGAGAATTTAGCTGCATCAAAATACAGTATGTGGGCATAGAGAGGCAAACAAATGTTTAATAATAAATAATAAATGTGCATTTTGCATGTTCAGAAAAAGTGAGCTGCCCTGTTCTGCAAATAATGTAAACAGGCTTGAGTAAGTAAATTGCTCAGTGCAAAGGGAATAAAATAAAATATTGCATAATATCTGGAATATAAATTGATCAAAGAAAAAATTTAATTAAATAAAATCCCAACTCTTTTCTTGATTAGAAGTGGGTCCTTTGATGGACCGTTGTCCAACCTAGACGATGTCAGCTGAAAAGAAAAGTCATTTCAGATGGTGGAGCAAGTTATTATATCTTGATGAAAGATTATCAAGACAAACTTGTCATTACTTCAAGATAATATGACCAATGAATCATGCACAATAAGACCAGGAACATATTAATAAAGTAAAGAGGGACGATTTTGATTTGCTGTTGACTTGAGTGCTTATTATTCCCATACATCATAATTCCGTATTACTGTCTGGTCATTTAGCTCCACTTGTTTATCTCTCTGTGGCCTTTTGTGAATTCACTGGGTTCACCAAATGTTTCTGAACAGTCCCTCCCTGTAATAACCTTGAGTGTCCTATTGTTTTTATAAAATGACAGTGAAACAAAACAAAACAAAAAACTGGAAAATAAAACACTAAAAATAGCTTAAATATAAATTGTAAAATAAATGAATAAATATTTTGTAAAATAAAATAAAATAAAAAATGTATCCTAAAACTTTGTTTATTTTTAGCTAGATTTTAAATCCCACTTTAATGGGCTCACAGACTTTTGGACCCCATTGTATATTTCATTGCCTGTTTTTATTACATTGGACTAAAGGTTTCCAAAAGGGACAGATGGAGCTGTTTTCTGTGTCTTGGGTTAGCACACGCCATATTTCTGAAGTGTACACAAGCGTTAGACATCTCAACAGGATTTCTGAACGGCAAACAAAATGTCTGGGTGTTTGGGGGGGAAGTCAGCAAGCAATATCAGATAGTGACAGAGACAGAGAGAGAAAGAGAGAGAGAGAGGCTCATTGCTCAGTGCAAAGAAAGAGAAGTAATGGGAACCTGGTATTTCTGTTCTTTTTTCCATGTGTCTAGTAGACATGAAAAAGTTATTTGAAAAACACCTATGACCTCTGAAACATGTCTAGTCTTCATGCTCAATGTTGAGTATGGTTTCACTAATAATAAACCTACATTTGCATAAAGCATCCATATTTGCCCATGCCCATGTTGATTAGAGTTTTAAAAACTTGAAAAGTATTCATTTAAGGTACATTTTGAACAGATAAAATGTGCGGTTAACCAGACAGTAACTAAAGCAAAGAGGTCAGATGAAATATCTGACTAACAGCTCCTCGCTAAAGCCTAAATCACTGCATACGCAAACGAGACGAAGCGAGACAGCTGAAGATTAATTAGTAGCACTCACCACATTCCCTGTGCATTTTGCCCCGTGAAAGGCTTGCAAATAATAAAATTGACCTTTCCATGCTAACGCATCTTGATAATGCTAAACTACCGTGTGTAGGTGGTCTAATAACTGCTATTGCATAAAAACACCACTATGTGATGATTAAGGGGGCTTTGTGTAAGAATACGCTTGTATGATATGTTACACAACCTAGAAACTTACAATCAGCTTATATAATGTGTTCAAATAACGATCATAGAATATACTATGACAAGCGGCCGTGCTTGTTAGCAAAACCGAGCCCAGGGTTTCATACGCTATGATGAAAATCAGCCGTTCTGGTGTCTCTCTCCCCAGTGGCTCAGTCAAGTGGCCCTGTCATTCATCAGGGCTGTCAGTGTAGGTTTTCTCACTCGACCTTTACAATCACCCGCCACCAAGACAGGATTCAAGAGGTAGGAAGCATTTGTCGACTATCGCTTGAAGGGTACCACCAATTAAAACCTTACAGCGTGGAGAGGAATTTGCAGCCACATGCACTTTAGTGCTAAGAAGCTGGCAGCAGATTTAACACATAACTCCAGTGTTGACAGATAAACACACGGACATTCACTGAAGTCCTTTCACAGCCGTGTCATTGTGCGCTGGGTGATATATTGGTTTCCTGTGAAGTGAATATTATCCAGTTGTGGGCATTTAAATAAATTACACAGTACAGGCTTTCATCTTGCGGAATTAATTAGATATTATTTGCTTGTAAGTAGTTCAAAGTAGTTCACTTTAAAATGAGAGGCCTATTGTTTTTATAAAAAGTCACAACAAAACCAAAACAAAACAAAACTAAACTAAAAACATGGCCTAATCAAAGCAAAGAAAGGCAAAACCACTACAAAACAAAACAAAACAAAAAAAGAAACAAAAGTAAATGAAACAAAACTAAACTAAAAACAAAGCACAAGCAAAGCAAGGCAAAACGACTACAAAATAAAAAACAAAAAACAAAAATCAAACGAAACTAAATAAACTAAACAAAATACAAAGCATAAGCAAAGCAAAGAAAGGCAAAACAACTGCAAAAAAAACAAAACTAAACATAAGCAAAGCGAGGCAAAGCAAAGCAAAAACAAAACAAAAATAAAAGACTGAAAAAAATAACAAAAACAAAGCATAAGCAAAGCAAGTCAATGCAAAAACAAAACAAAATAAATTGATAAATAAAAGACTGGAAAATAACTGCACTATAAAATAATATGATATTTGACAATATAATAATAATGACTTAAAACTGCATGAAATGAAATATTAACTAATATGCTGGGGGAAAAAAATAAATAAATAAAATAAAATAAAATAAAATAGCATTGTATATCGTTAGCCGCATTTGAAGCCATCATTAACTGTCGATTAATGCATTTCTGTAACCATATTTTCTATATTAGTACACCAATACTAATATAGAAAATATGGTTACAGGTATGCATTTATCGACAGTTAATGATGGCTTCAAACACAGCTAACGTATACATTCTATTTCATATTTGGATATTAGATACATGCAGAATCAAACACTACATTACAAAATCATACATTGGTTTTTCAGACTTCATTATTAGTTCAGAGACACATTTGTCTGACTGTTTTGGGTAATTATTTATTCCACTTGGTTATGCAAGTTCCTAATATATGGCAGCAATTCTCAAGAAGGAGAAAAAACCTAGCACATACTGACCTAGAAGCATAATTCACTGTATTTAATAAGTTCAAGTTTAGCATTTTCCCTGTTAACTTCAAAAACGCAAAACCCAATGTCTTTTTATTACAGCAATTATTTATTAAAGGTAAAGCCAAAATATTCACTCTGAATGTCTGCCACTGTTGCCACGACAACTACTAAACACATTTGCATTGTTAACGTTAATGGAAGTGATGCATTAAGCATTTTAGAAATGGCAGGTTTGCTTTAAACTGTCATAATGTTTGAGGCTTAAAACATGCCAAGTCTTGCCCTCGTAACTTAATATCCCACGCTCATCAAAGAAAAAGAGGAAAACAAGGACTCACGAGGGAATTAAGCCCACCTTAATATCCTGAAAAACAACAGAAGATTTTTCTTCCTGAGATTTGTCGAGGAACATCTCATTTGAAGCTTAGTTCACTTCCACATAGTCACTGTATTATTTTACAGCAGCAGTAGCAGTGAACACTAGGTTGTTCTCTTCCAAAAGCCTGCCTGAGGGCAGTCAAACTTGCTGTTTCAGAAACATGGACATTACCAGGAACTGACAGCTCTCCGAGAGCTGAACTTCCCATAAACAGTGTTTTTTTTTTCATAAGAGAAGCATCTAATACTGTACCATTCATTAAACCATGCACAACCATTAATATTTCATAACCAATTTACTTCTCATCAAAAAGTGCTGTGAATGTTGCAGCAAAAGCTCTTGTTTTTTTGTTTTTTTGCAATATATCAATTCCTAAACCCAAATCCCATCCTCATAAAATAAAAACAGAAAAGGAGCAGTAACTAGATTTTAGTGCTTGCTCATGCAAAACTCACCATTATAATGCTAGGACAGTTGCCAAGGCATTGCTACAGTGTTCTAGATGGTTTCTACAGCATTGCTATGTTATAGGTGATTGCTGATCAAAAGAGTCCATGCTCAAGTCTGTATTCAAATAAAATATTAAGCCGTTAAAATAAAAAATATATATATTAAAATAAAACAAAACTATTAAAATGCTAAACTATTTTTTTTTTAATATTAAAATGTTTTTTGAGCACCAAATCAGCATATTAGAATGATTTTTGAAGAATAATGTGACACTGAAGACTGGAGTAATGATGCTGAAAATTCAGCTTCGCCATAAAAGGAAATCAATTATGTTTAAAAACATTAAAATAGAAATTGTTTTTTTTTAATAATTAAAATATTTCACAAAATAGGGCTGAATGACAATGGTGAGAATCACAATTATTTTGCTCAAAAATGATTATTGTCATTTGGGAAATTTCTTTTTACATTTTGCCAGAATTATTGTACTTTCACGTAAGCACAAATCAAGTTGCACGTTTTATTTTACTACCTCATCTAATTTCCAGATTTAGTATATTTATCATATAATTTAATATACTCTCTATGAAAAACAGTGAAATTCCTAATATTAATTCCAAAAACTTTAAATTACGTTCATGTTTTTTTTTAAATTATTAACATGAAAGCTTCTGAAGGCTTGTTGCAAATGCAAGACAACAAAAATATAAAAAAAAAAAAAAAAATGTTTTCAGGAAACATAATCAGCGGGAAAAAGAGACAAGAGACAGAAAAATCATGGCATGATTAAAACAAGATTAATTATGCAGCCCTATCACAATATTTCCATTTTAGTTGTAATAAAAAAAGAAACAAAGCCTTGTTGAGCATAAGAGACTTCTTTCAGAAACATTAAAATAACCTTACTTTCAACAACAAAACTAAAGGGTTATTTCACATATAAATACAGTAGCTCCTTAACAATTTTTTAAGTATTTAAAATACTGGTCTGCAAATATGGCTCGGCTCCCTCCTTCAAAGGGATTTCTTGCCCATTTTATCATCAGCCAGGCGACAGTCCTAAGTCCAATCGCTTAGAAAAAAAATAGGACAACTCTCCTCAATAAACCAAACAGTGTGTGCTATCATTCCTATCCACAGCCTTTAGATGCCATATTTGAATGAGCAATAAAAGTGACGCTTGCTTCTGTGAACTGTCTGGAAGGAGTAGGGTAACTAACGTGTGGGTTTCAATGAGTAAACCGCAGAGAAGAGAGGAGAGAATCAGAGCTGTGGGACTCAGAGGAGCAAGAGAGTTCGAGAGCTAGCGAGTGAGACGGAAGGATAGACAGAGAGAAAAATGTGGCATACAGAGGCGAAAAGAGAGGGAGAGCGAAAGGGGGACAGGCTGGCCTGGATCTGTGTCCGCTTGCCTTACCCCTGGTGTCTTCACGGCATCACCATGCAGCTGTAAAATAGGGCAAGACTGGGGCTCAAATATATACGGTGGTGCGAGACTAGTAGAATCACAGCAAAGCAGTTCTGGAGCTGTCTGAACATCAGCGTTATAAACAAGCGAGGTGAAGCTGATGAAAAATAAATGAGAACCAAGGCCCAGTTATATCACAACATGTCATCTAACCCCTCCCATGGGCTACAGTCAATCTGAGCTCATCGAGGAATCCGCAAGTCAATACGGGGAACAATTATTGCCCCCGGAGGACCGCCGCTGCTTTACACCATATCGGTAGAGTACAAACAATGGCAGTATATTGTTTCTCAGAGAGGTTTTCATCTTTTTATTCATCTATCCATTCAACCGCTCACTCTCTAGGGAAAATTAAATCAATTTAGGGGCTCCATTTAATGATTCCTTCACTCCACGTGTTGTCAAGTACATGACGGTCCTTAACTGAAGAGCATATAATATAATAATGAAGCCATCAGATCTTAATGAAATGCACTTATGTCCATTAATTTGATAAACGGCTACTCAGCTGTAGTTTGCCATGCTACAATCTAATTGTACTTTGAAGCAGATAAACAAAACTAGCACTAAAGTTACTTAAGCAATTTTTTAATTCTCACTCTGTTGTTTTTGTTTATCTCAAATTCTCTGAACTGTTAAATAGTGCTCTGTAATTTTATGCTCTGCATTTGACTGTTATTGTACTAAATACAAACAAAATGTTTTATAAATAAAACTACGACCATTAATAATTTAATAAGAGATATTTAGATTGCATAAAACAATGAGGGGTTCACAATAAATTAAGGTAACAGTGTTCAATTTGAAGAGGTACATTTATATAAATAAAACATAAACACCCTATTTAGCTTTGTTTTCCTACTGACGTCCTCTCTACAGTCTTCCTACATTACATGTATGTATTGCTTATTTGCTTTGCATTGCTTTGATTGTTCTGTGTACCTCCGACGTGACATCCCCTGATATCTTAAAGGGGTCATATGATGCGATTTCAGGTTTTCCTTTCTCTTTGGAGTGTTACAAGCTGATTGTGCATAGATAAGATCCCTGAAGTTGCAAAGACTAAAGTCTAAAAACCAAAGAGATAGCGTTTGAGAGAGGCGGGGCATAGAGGAACTACAATAATGTACAGTATTTGAAAAATAATGTGTTTTTTGAACATTAAAGCATGTCAACATATTCTGTTACACCAAATACACCAAATAATGATCTTTAAAAAAGCATCATATGACCCCTTTAAAATTGTAAAAACTGACTCGTTATAAACTTGTAACCTCTCCTATCACCAACACAATTTATGTCAGTACAGTAAATAAAAAAACAAACAAAAAACGCAGCGTTACATACTTTAAACAATATAAACATTTACGCATGAACGGAGAGCCCACTGATCTATAATAGTCATTATATATAGATCAGTGGGAGAGCCCCATTCTAACGTCTACTATATATGCGCAAGCGCTCTCAATTATCCACTTCTTCATTATGGCAAATGTAGACTAAAGTGCCCCGTTTCTGATCATTCGTTCATTTGTTTAATTGATATTTTGCCTAACTTTGAGGTTTCTTTGCACCTGCGAGTTTGATGATACACTAATGCGATAATAAAAGCTAACTTACGACTGGTAACTTTTAGTAACTCCTTTAGCATTGAGTCTTTTTCAGCCGCAGTTTGCCAACAACGTTGCGTTATTTGAATATTGATTCTGATTGGTCAGTTTCGTGAGAGATGCCGAATTATGTTTTTAAAAATTTGCATGGGCTAACGTCTATTAAAGAAAAATAATATACATGTTATGCACTTCAGTGGGTAAACTGATTAAAAAGTCAACTGTATCAGCTTCAGTGTTTTGCTCAGCGACCCTATGCCTCATCTGATGAACAGCCACTGAACCAGTTCACCAGAATGAATCGTGCTTTCAAAGGCTACGTATGAGAGAAAGGTCTGTTTAGGAAAAACCGATTCACTAGAATGAATTGGACTTTCAAACGCTACACATGAGAGAAGGGACCGTTTACTATGAACCGATTCACTTGAATGAATCCGACTTTCAAATGCCACACACATGAGAAAAGGACCATTTAGGACGAACCAGTTCACTAGAATTAATCATATTTTCAAAATCTACATATGTGAGAAATAGCTATTTAGGAAGAACCGATTCAATAGAATGAATTGGACTTTCAAACGCTACATATGAGAGAAGGGGCCATTTAGGATGAACCGATTCCCTTGAATGAATCTGACTTCCCTGAAAAAAACAGGTAAAACCAGCCTGTTGACCAGCTATGACCAGCTAAAACCAGCCAACCAGCTTAGACTGATTTTAGCTGTTTTTTCAGCAGGGTTTCAAACGCCACATACTAGGCTATATGTGACCCTGGACCACAAAACCCGTCATAAGGGTAAATTTTTTTGAAATTTATATATATATATATATAATTGATTTGCTGAAATCAAAACAGGGATGATAATAGGTGAGCGCCAGCCAATGAGATTGCCGTTTGCGCATTAGTTCCGCCCACTACCGGAGACCTATTAGTTTCTTAAAAGCGGAAGAATTCCAAAGGAACTCCGTTATTTTGACAGCAAAATCCAACAAAGAATATCGTTTACATGTAGCGCGCATAGGTAGCGCGTCAATTCTCTCTCTCCCTCTCTCGCTGCGAGTGTGTGAAACAAAGCGACGGCGAGGTGTGCGCCTTCACACTCGAGTTTACGGTACGTTAAATACAGGTGCGTTGCACATCTACGGTGGCCGAGAAGTGCTAAACAAATCACAATTCTGAAATCAAAATAACAAATTACAAACGCAAATGCAAGTTTAAAAAACAAAATATAAATTCAGAAAGCACAACAACACTAATCAAAAATTACGTTTTGATATATTTACGGTAGGAAGCTTACAAAATATCTTCATGGAACATGATCTTTACTTAATATCCTAATGATTTTTGGCATAAAAGAAAAATCAATAATTTTGACCCACACAATGTATTGTTGGCTATTGCTACAAATATAGGCTACCCGTGCTACTTATGACTGGTTTTGTGCTCCAGGGTCACATTTGTGAAAAGGACCATTTAGGACGAACCGGTTCACTAGAATGAATCAAACTTTCAAAAGCTACAGAGAAAGAGCTATTTAGGAAGAACCGATTCAATAGAATGAATTGGACTTTGAAACACTACTTGAGGACCGTTTAGGATGAACTGACTCACTGAAATTTATTTGACTTTGATGAGAGAAGTGACCATTTAAAATGAACTGATTCACTAGAATAAATTGGACTTCCAAATGCTGCACACAGTGTGAGATAGTGAGAGAGAAAGAACTGTTTGGGTGAGTACATTTGATAATTCCTTCAGCACAGACGTGGAAAGAGTAGCTTGTACTTGAACACTTATATGTCTACTACTTTTAGTTAGTTACTCTCCAACACTGCAGCTGCTATAAACCCGACAGACAGTCACAGACGGAGTGCTGGAATCATCTATTGGGCCTGCTTGTGTACATAAATCGCTTAGAAGCCTGAAGTGGACAGTGTGTGGCTGCAAATCCAGTCTGCTAAAATCCTCCTCTCTGCTTCTTATCTCAGTGGGACACAGGATAACAGAGCGCTTCCAACCCCATCCCCGTAATGGATAGATCACCACAGCCGCACAGCTGCGGCTACTATTTGTTATAAGCAGAACCCTTGACTGGCGCGCTGAAGATGCCTTACAATACTGACAATGTTGTTTGTCTTCTAATTACCGTTTTCTGGAGGCAATCTGCCTGGAATCTTTTATCCTCAATCACAACAGCAATCAAACTCATTGTGTTTTGAATATCGCACATTGGTCAAAAGCCCCACTGAATGCCACAGAAATGAAAAGAGAGCTCGGATGTATTTATTAGGACTCTTGAGAGGAAAATCACATCTTGACATGTTGCTGAAGTACGGTAGGCTGAGATGGCAGCAGCAAAGGCAGAATTTGCTGAACGGAGCAGTCAGTGTACGTCAACTTGAAAGCTGGGGTGGATTTCCTGTCTTCTCACATCTCCTGTAGTCCTAAACTTAGCCTTTATACAGTTTCTGAAGATAACCAAAGATAAATTTTCATCATGAGATTTGGTTTCATGTCAACACATCTGGACTCAGGAAACATTTTGAAACCGGAACAGTCGCTGAACATACTGATAAAGCCACTGGACGCTGAGTTAGGGCAAGATGTCCTTTCAAGTCTCCTGATACTTATCAAGGAAGATACAATGGATTGTGGCTCTGGCGGCCCTGAGAAGTGTCACTAGTGGAATCGGTCTTTTCCGTTGCTATGGAGTCGCAGGTTGGAAAGCCCATGAGACCAGCAGTACTCAAGCAGTGGATGGGAGAAAACCTGAATCTGCGCATAATGTGGCGTGTCTGAATAATGCTGACCTAAAAACTCTTTTAAGAGGCACATAAATTATTGTCAAAACTCCTGGAGGATTTTAAATCCCAAGGGACGCACGCTGGAGACACTTAAGCGTTGAATTTTACAAACATAATTTTTTGGGTTTTGTTTTCTTTAATAAACAGTGTGTTTCCAAGTATATGCAGAAAAATAACCACTATAGTCTACTGCTTTCCATTTTGCATCACTTGTCTTCCTGTATATGTGTTTATCTCCATTAGTTATAGACCAATCCATTGGATTTTGATATCACTTTGAATCACTATTCTTCCTCAAAATGTGTTTATTTGTGTTAGTTAAAGACTGATCTAATGGCTAAACTGATAAATCAGCCAAAATTTGGCCACTTTGCCAATATCTACATATAAAATTGATAATTTTTCTTAATACTTTTTGTAAATTTTTGAAGGAAATTAATTTCAAGGTACTTGTGTAAAACTCAGTTGCTATAATTAAATTGGCTCTCTGGAAGAATTGATTATTGGTTGTTCAGTCCTCATATATTTCCCAATAATGACCGTTGCCCATGGCAACGTTGTATATCTGACCTCATCTTATGTTTCATAGCTGCCCGTCTTTCGTCCTTAAGTAATACAATTATTAACTATTAATATAAATTCAGTGTTTCATATTTATTAAGCAGCCGTATTTTAAGAGATAATGTACAGTCAGATGGTCAATGTTGCAAAATAAACCTCTTCATAATTATCCATGACTTTACATTATAGCCATCCATACTTATCACATAGGCTATATATCGGCCACTATAGTGGTATCAGCTGTTTAAAAACGTTTTCCGGTTGACCAACCCGCGTCTTAGCCTAAGCTTCTTCATAGCACTAAAAACTTTGTTACAAAATGATAAGATGTTATCAAATGAATATTTCTCAACAAATCTTACTGATTAGATAGGCTTCACATCACACATGTTTTTGTCAAGAGGTTTTTTCCTCTCTCCTTCTTGTATATAAAGGTCTCTAAACTTTGGGGATCGTTTGTGCTTCCCCGTAATACAGAGATAATTAAACCAACCTTTTAATGATCGATCTCACAGAAGGAAATCACTGATTTTTCAAGTCCAAATTAATATTTATGTCTAAACATCTTTTTCAGATTCTATACACCCCATGCGTTGACTATAGAAGCAGCACAGCATGACAAAACGCGTTTGATCTGTCGACTCTATACTGTCTGAGATACAGGAGAAGTTGCCATAAGCTTGTCCGTCACCAGCCTCACATCTCCAGCATCACAGCTCGTCAATTATTGGACTCTGTCCGACAATACAAACTTAGAAGTTCCTCATCTTTGCCTTTAAAGTCAATAAACCTATAATGAATACTGCATTCGGTAATGATAAAACTGCAGGGACAAAACGGACGGGTAGTGGAGAAAGAACAAAGGTGCGTACTTACAGCATTCAGCGCACTTTTCCCTTCCTTTGGTTCTTTATCCTTTGTCCAAAGGAATAGAAATCTCCGTAGAATCGCTCGCGTTTGTCGAGTAGTCCGAACAGAGATGGGAGTGACCCCTTTAGCACTACTTCGGGGGAAGAGGACTGTGTATTCCGCATGTATGGACAGTGTTAAATGCGCAACATCGACCCGAGCGCGCAGCACACGCAAGGGGAGGCAGAAAATGTTAGCGCTGGATTCAGGGGCTCTTCTAACCAGCGGATTCAGCACTAGAGGGGTTTACTAATGCAGGCGGGGCCACAGTCCCCGAGCGCACCAGCTTCTGGGACAACAACGTTTGAATTGGGGGTTTGTAGCATTTACGAGTTTTAAAAAAAGACATTTGAATAAATTATACGTTTGTTTTAAAATTATTATTTCATGATCGTTCATGTAAATATTTTAGTATTGTACCTAAAATAGACAATAGATGATCATTTTACATGTCCCTTCTGATACCATTACAGTCCCCAAGTCTGTCAAAGTCATTTTTGCACACTCCCTCTCCTGAAGGCTGACTCTGATAAACTTAAAAATAGATAGATAGATAGATAGATAGATAGCAGACAGACAGAGAGAGAGAGATGGATGGATGGATGGATGGATAGTCAGACAGACAGACAGACAGACAGACAGATAGATAGATAGATAGATAGATAGATAGATAGGCCTAAAATAGATAGACAGACAGAGACAGACAGACAGATAGATAGATAGATAGATAGATAGATAGAGAGATAGATAGATCGATAGATAGGCCTAAAATAGATAGACAGACAGAGACAGATAGATAGATAGATAGAATGTACAATGTATAATAGATCGCTATAATGTATACTGCAAGAAGTGTATCATATGTAGGAGCTGAAAATCTAAAGTGGCAGGACTGATATCTGCCACCTTCTCAGCATGACAGATCCACTGCTGTTTAGGAAGGGATTAATTAGCAAACACTTGCATTTAATCAATACATACAATCAGAAAGTTTGGTCTGTATCAGTAATCATACACACGGTGGGCTATTGAGCAGCACTTCCGAACCTGAGCCAAACACTAGAAGATTGCAATGTTCTTCACTAGTAATGAATGTGCTGCATTGTGTGCGAAATAAAGGAGCAGCGAAATAAGATTTTAATAGGCATGAATAGATTTCATAATGGATCTGAGCCTGCTCTCTTTTTCTTTTTCTTCCCCTCCCTCTCTCTATTTCTCTCTCTTTCTCTTGTTGTCTAGATGCATTAATCACTGTAACCTCCTAGATGTCTCCACCTTCATTTGTCTTTGATTTCTCCGTCAGTCAGAAGTGGGGCAGTGTCTGCAGTTAATAAGTCTGGCTTCTTAACCCTCTCCTACTGTATACCCTTTACAACCCACATCGTCCAGAACCCACAAAACTGGGTCTCCGTGTTATAATTAGAAACTCGAGGTGATACGGTACATAGACGGGAGCCATTCACTCACCCTTATGTCGTTCCAAACCTGTATGAATTAATTTTTTTCTGCTGAACACAAAAGAAGATATTTTGAAGAACATTGGGGTCTAGCTTTATTTTGGACCCCATTAACTTTTATTTTATGGACAAAAATACATATTAAAAATCGTATTTAAAAAATATATTTTCTTTTGTGTTCCGCAGAACAAAGTCAAACAGTCCAAATCTTTTTGGATGGACTATCCCTTTAAAGGAATAGTTCACACAAAAAATGAAGAAAACAGATCCTCTACAGTGAATGGGTGCCGTCAGAATGAGAGTCCAAATAAGAGCCCAAATTTTAGCCAGAAATAACAATTTTAAAGTTAAACACCCTAATGATGGATCTGTTTCTTACAAACACGCAGCTTTTTACTTCACAAGATGTTAATTGATGGACTGGAATCGTGTGGATCACTTGTGGATTATTGTGATTTTTTTATCAGCTGTTTAAACTCTCATTCTGACGGCACCCATTCACTGCAGAGGATTCATTGGTGAGCAAGTGATGTAATGCTAAATTTCTCCAAATCTGTTCTGATGAAGAAACAAACTCATCTACAGCTTGGAAGGCCTGAGGATGAATACATTTTCATCAGATTGTCATTTATGGGTAAAATATTCCTTTAAGGAGGCAGCGTTTTAAACATTTTATGCTTAATTTCTGGATTTTTTGTCTCAAAAGCAGACTACAGATGAATAATATGTAACAGGATGCTTCTAGAGGGATTTGAAGAGTATTTAAACAAAGTTTTAAAACAAACGGTTTTCACACAGATTCAATAATAGATGCTACTGCAATAGTATTCTTTACCTCCAATATTTTTGCCCTAGATTGGTGGGTTTCAGCTGTGAGACACAGTGTACTATTCTGTTGCTCAGCCAGAAAGTATCAGCTGTGCATCTGGCCTACATTAAACTGACCTGTTTTCTTATAGTCATCATATATTTAGGGCTATTGATGATCACAGTAAAACCCTTAAAGGGCAGGATCAAATCTGCATTATTGTTAGATTCAATGGGCGTTTTGGTTCGAATGATCAAATTACATTATAATGTGGTTATAAGCAGGTTTGACGCAAGTTATTTAGCATAAATTCTTAAGCAAGTTAGTACAATGATCTCAAGCGTGTTTCATGCTAATATCACAGCAGCAGTCTGCCATCCGGTGGCCTTGCTGAAGAATGATCTCAAACCTGAAAGCTGAAGAACGTATTGTCAATTTGTGTCTAAGCAAGTGCTTATAAATGCAAAGAGAAATTTATTGAAAATATGTAAATTTATTTATTGAACAATTCATTGTGGCTGTAGACGTGAATCCTTGTACAAGGGAACTTGAAACAAACGTCCGCAGTACAAACACAAGACGTGACATGGTGCAAAGGCTAGAAGGAGAGTCCAGGACAGAGGAGAATGAAAGAGGAGGGATTTAGAAGCACTTCCTGTGGACAATGGAGGGTCCGGCCTCCTCATACTCATCTTTGCTGATCCACATCTGCTGGAAAGTGGACAGGGAAGCCAAGATGGAGCCGCCGTCGGTATCGGCAAGTACCAAAAATAAAAGTATCGGTATCGGGCGAGTACTGGAAAAAGTGGTATCGGTGCATCCCTAATAATTATCATCATTATCATTATCATTATCATTATCATTAATTTTATTATTATTATCAACAACAAACAAATCATTACAAATGACAAAACAATAAAACAACATACATTGTGGACATTTTAATAATAATAAAACGCGGCAGCAAGATTAATTTTTAATGAGCCGAATAGAAGGCACGTCACACCTCTGTTCATCAATTTGCACTGGCTACCAGTAGCTGCAAGAGGAGGGATTTAGAAGCACTTCCTGTGGACAATGGAGGGTCCGGCCTCCTCATACTCATCTTTGCTGATCCACATCTGCTGGAAAGTGGACAGGGAAGCCAAGATGGAGCCGCCGATCCAGACAGAGTATTTACGCTCAGGAGGGGCAATCATCTGTAATGGACAAAGGAAAATTGAATGATTTTTAGTCATCACCATCACCATTATCGATAACAATAATTATTAGGGATGCACCGATACCGATACTGGTCTAACTGAGACTTGTTATAGCACTTGTATATCATTGCTCTTTTGTTGATTTTTATTGCTTCCATTGTCCTCATTTGTAAGTCACTTTGGATAAAAGCGTCTGCTAAATGACTAAATGTAAATGTAAATATAATAATAATAATAATAATAATAATAATAATAATAATGATAATAATAATAATACACATGGTATAATTATTTGATATTTGTAATAATAATTATAAAAATATCAGTAATCCATAATTACAATAATGCAATATACATTATGGATATTTTGATAATAATAATAATAACTAATTGTTATTATTATTCTGTTAATATATAAATAATCCATAATTACAATAATACAGAAAATACATTATGGATATTTAATTATAACTACTACTAGTACTACAACTAATAATAATAATAATAATAATAATACATTGTTATTAAAATATTAATAATGCACTTTGTATTATTGCTTTGTGATTTGTAATAATAATATTTTTCTTCTTATTATTATTTTTAATATCCATAATGAGCGTAGTATTATAGTTTTGTTTAATTGTTGCAGTCTGATTGTTATTAATTTACTATTGTATCTAGAAATGTAACAATAATTTAACATCAGTTCTGCATATTAGTTATTGGAGACTTAAACATAATAATCTGTACCTGTCATAAAATCATTTAAGTCACAAAACAACTTTGCATAAACAATAATAAAATATTAATACATATTAATTATTATTATTATTATTAAAACATTACTTATTTTTCATTCATTATTTTCCTTCATTATTTTCTAGACTAATGATCACTTAATTATTTTTTGTGTCCTATATATATATATAATAAAAATACATTGGTTCTGCATATTCACTTTGGACAATTAAACATAAAATTAATCTACACATAAAATAAAATGTTAATGTAAAAAAAACTGTACCTTGATCTTCATTGTGCTGGGAGCCAAAGCTGTGATCTCTTTCTGCATCCTGTCACCGATACCAGGGTACATGGTGGTACCGCCAGACAGTACATTGTTGGCGTACAGATCCTTCCGAATGTCAATGTCGCACTTCATAATGCCGTTGTAAGTGGTCTCATGAATACCAGCAGACTCCATACCTAAAGACAATGTCATTTAGATGATGAATGGGACTATACATGAAACATACTTCCATTTAAATACATTACATATGCAGTACCATGCTAATTCACGATTACATAATAGCGCTGATTTCATTAAGGGAAGAACTGCTGGTTAGCCATTGTCCTATCAGCTCCACTGGATAAGGAAACAGTGATTGATGTACAATGTCAAGACTAAGAACCGTGTACACCATAAATAGCCCCTCAGCCTTTGGCCATATACTGAAACACTCCTAATTAGTTCCTGACAAAAGGTGATCTGTCACGGTGTCACCTCTCCTAAAAGTGCACTGTAATGTATGAAAAAGCTCTAAAAATGCAGTTGGTTGAATTTTTCTCAGTGGGAAACTTGACCGCTTCGCTGTGCCCATGGAAGGTGGGTTTAATTCTGTTGCTGTGCATAGACTGATGTGCAAATGATTGAGAATTATTAATAACATGAATTTTTCATCAATGGGAATGCAGGCTTGGCAATGGCTCAAACGGGAGAATATATTTTGAGTGTGGGCTTAGTGGTTCATTGTAGGTCTCGTTTCAAAATTGCTAGAAACTTACATGAACAACTGATAAAAAACAAGGCATAATGAAGGGATATTCAAAGCTTGTCTATCATTATATCTATATATATTATTTATTACCTGCTGGAATAATCGAGGAAGTAAAATCGTTACTCTTAAATTATTTGTATTTAAAATAATTTTATTATTTTATAAATAATCATTGAATTCTGATAGGAACATTTATCAAAATAACTTAGATCCAATTATAAAAGGATAATCCAAAATAAAATAATTATATAAAATAATAATTAAAATAAAAATGTAATTGTTAATCTTTATTAAGTTATTTTATTTTAAATTATTTTTATTATTTTATAAATATTAATTGGATTTTTATAGGAAGATATATTTATCCTAATCAAATCTAATAAGAATCATCTAAAAAAAAAAAAAATCTAATCAAATAAGAATCATGTAAAAATAAAAAGTAAAATAAAATAACTATTTGCTCCTGAAAAATAATTTTATAATTATGATTTATTTTTTACTCGTTTGATTTTTAGTTGGATATTACATAATCTTTATCCTGCCTCGTAGGCAGCTGAAATTCACAGCAGAACTACAGGAGTTTTACAATCCTGTATCTCTACATTCTGATCGATTTACAGTACTGCAGGGATATTTGATCTTTTAGGAAACATCCCCCTTTAGAGAATCATGTTCTAAAATATTTTAGTCTAAGTTATGCTACATAGGCTATTTTAATCCTATACAAGTTCCCATCAGAAATCGTTCTAATTGTGATATAAATTCCAATAATATTGGACTAGGGAAATAAAGCAGAACCGAGGAGTACAAGGCGGAAGCGATGAATAATGTACATATATTGAAATGAACAAATGAGAAACTGACCAATGAAAGAGGGCTGGAAGAGGGTCTCGGGGCAGCGGAACCTCTCGTTGCCGATGGTGATGACCTGACCGTCGGGCAACTCGTAGGACTTTTCCAGGGATGAGGAGGAGGCGGCGGTGGCCATTTCATTCTCGAAATCAAGAGCCACGTAGCACAACTTCTCCTTAATGTCACGAACAATCTCCCTCTCGGCTGTAATAGCGAGTTAGAAAGGTATTAAATGCTTTTTAATTATTAAAAAACAGCAGCTGGTTCAATTCACTTTTAACCATTGACGCAGATACTAGCGTTGCCCAAAAGGTGGGGCTGTTTAGCTAATGGACATTTCATTACAGCGTAAACGGTGAAACTAGAACACTTACTAGACCAGGGTTCCTCAAATCTTGCCCTGGAGGGCCAATGCGCTGCTGAGTTTAGCTCCAACCCTGATCAAAGTCACCCACCTGTGATTTTCTAATGATCCTGAAGACATTGATTAGCTTGCTCAGGTGTGTTTGATTAGGGTTAGAGCTAAACTCTGCAGGAAAGTGGATCTGTGGGCCAGATTTGAGGAACCCTGTACTAGACTAACCACCTTTTTTTTCAACGCGCAAGTAAGCCTATGGGCAAGACTTCCGGTTCATTGGGCGCTATAGGAAAATAACGAGATGAATAACAACGTGCAGTAAACGGTAAAACTGTTTGCATTATAAACCAGTGTGTTCATAATTAAGAATACATTCAAATAATATGGTAAGACACACCAATTTTCAATATCAAGCAGCAAAACGAACTGTTTTGTACAGCTAAAAATAGCTGGACGTGGATGAGACCAGAAGCCAGACCCATAGAATTTACAAATGGCCGCGGCCATTTTTACGGAAAGAAAAAAGTGGATAAAATAGTCCAAATTAATAAATATTTTACATTTAACACAAAGTTTACTATCTATTAAGTGGGTGCATTAAAATATAACCAGTATAATTTATGTGAAAGCTGCAGAGAGTGAGGTAAATTACCAGTTGTGACGAACGAGTAGCCTCTCTCAGTCAGGATTTTCATCAGGTAGTCAGTCAGGTCTCTGCCGGCCAAATCCAGTCTCATGATGGCATGTGGAAGGGCGTAACCCTCATATACAGGCACATTGTGGGTCACACCATCACCAGCATCCAGCACAATACCTGGAGCATATCATAAAAGCATGAAAAAAAACCAATAGACGCAGTTTAGAGCAACTACTGTATAGTCAACGTAGACGCTAACCTGTGGTACGGCCAGAGGCGTACAGTGAGAGGACAGCCTGTATGGCAACGTACATAGCCGGAACATTGAAGGTCTCAAACATGATCTGAAATACAGATAGAAACCAACATATTTTAATATTATGGAAATAATAACATTAATGCCATGATTCTGAAGTCTTCAAAAGGACTTGCCTGGGTCATCTTTTCCCTGTTGGCCTTGGGATTCAGAGGAGCCTCAGTCAGGAGGACGGGATGTTCCTCAGGAGCCACACGGAGCTCATTGTAGAAGGTGTGATGCCAGATCTGAGAAAATAGTATTGCATTTTCATTATATATAGAGAAACACTGGTCACATTTACCGTTGTTTGGCAAATTTTCACGAGCAAAATGTATGGGATTGCATTTGTGTCAAAAGGTCAGCGGTCCATGTCTACACTCATTGCGTACTTGGTAAGATAAATTTATATACGTTGATGTATATGTTTTTTTTTTATGTCGTCTTGTTCTGTCATCCTCCATGTCATCTTGTTCTGTTGTGTAAAGGCTGTTTCCAAAAATTGTAACTTTCTGTTTGTGCCAAAAAATGGTTGACTCGAATGTCTACTGTTTCTGTTTGTTTTGGTTCAAATTTGTGTTGTCCTCCATGTTAATGCTCACAGTGAATGTTCTGCAAAACATTTTACAGATATCCAGGTAAACAAAAAGAAAATTTTTTGTTCAAATGGGGAATCTATCTATACATACAGTGCCTTGCGAAAGTATTCATACCCCTTCATTTTTTCACGTTTTGTTATGTTGCTGTCTTATGTTAAGCTGCTTTAAATTAGCTTTTTTCCACAACAATCTACACTCCATACACCATAATTGTCAAGCAAAAAAACTGGTTTTTAACATCTTTGCAAATGTATTAAAAATAAAAAAATAAAATGATTCCATTGCATAAGTATCTGGGACAGTTGAAATTTAGCTCAGGAGCATTCATTTTGCTTGTAGATATTACTACACTTCAAGCAAAGTTAACCTGTGGCAAATTCAATTGAATGTGTATGATTTGGAAAGGCACACACGTCTTAATAAAAGGTCTAACAGCTGATAATGCATATCAGAGCAAAAACCAAGCCCTGAGGTCAAAAGAACTGCCTGTAGAGCTCAGAAACAGGTTTGCGTCAAGCCACACATCTGTGGAATAGTTCAGAAAAAAATTCTGCTTCATTGAAGGTTCACAGAAGCATGTAGTCTCTGTTACCCTTAATGGAAGAAGTTTGAAACAACCAGGACTCAATTAATGGAGAAGGGCCTTGTCTAGACTGGTGACCAAGAACCTGATGGTCACTCTAGTTGAGCTCCATGATCATATGTGGAGACAGGAGAAATCTACAGAAGGACAAACATCGCTGCAACACTCCACCAATCCAGTCTTTATGGCGGTGTGGCCAAACTCAATCCTCTCTTCAGTTAAGACACATGAAAACACACTTGGAATTTACAAAAAAGCACCTAAAGGACCCTCAGACTCTGAGAAACAAGATTAAAACCGTAGCAAAAGTTATGCTTTTTTAAACTATTTTTAAAATGCACTAGTGTAAATGTAGCCTCAAACTCTGAATATTTTGTCAAAAAATTAAGATGAATCCTGAGGATTATAGATTCATTAAAGTTTATAGATCAGAAACAAATTCATCTAAAGTTTTAAGAAAACTCATTATTGAAAAAAATCTACACATTCATTTGTTTACCTGGATATCTGTTTTTTATTTTTCAATAATGAGTTTTCTCACCATCTTTCTAAAATGTTGAATATTGTACAATATAGATTCATTCAAGTTTATAGAAAAAAAAAACATAAATGCATCTAAAGATTTTAGAAAACTCATTGAAAAAATCTAAACATTCTATTTGTTTATCTGGGTGTTGCAGAACGTTTATCGAGTGATAACTTGAAAAGCAAAAAAATGAGCTTTTTGGCACAATTGTAACACCATAGAAATCCATTCATTTCAACTGGAATCAAAGTGATTGGGAATTTTGTGTGAAGGTGAAAGGTTTCAACAGATTTTGCAATGGGTTCAAGTTGTTCATGTGAATTTGCCTCGTTGACCAACGGAAAGTTATTTTGTTTGACTTCAATGTGAAATGTGCTCCATTGATCCCTACACTACTGACAATAGACAATGGAATTTTGTGACCGCAATTTGCTCCTTAAAAGTAAATAACTGTATGGTCTACCTTCTCCATATCATCCCAGTTGGTGATGATGCCATGCTCAATGGGGTATTTGAGGGTGAGGATGCCTCTCTTGCTCTGGGCCTCGTCTCCTACATAGCTGTCTTTCTGACCCATACCGACCATGACACCCTAAAGAACCATAATGCAAGCTTTCAGTCACAATCCACACATTCAGGGTGACTTTCGATTCTACATTTGATTTACATACTGTAGCACTTACTGTACACCCCTTTTCAAGAATTAATGTTTGCTTATTAACATTTGAAGCAAGGGTTGATGCTAGCAGAGTATAGCCTTTACGGGTCAAAGGTCAAAATGTAAGTACTGTGACTTAAGAGGTGCTTTACTGACTGGATCAAAATAAGACTAAGCCCCAGATGATGTGAATAGACGTTGTCATCTCACCTGATGGCGGGGTCGGCCCACAATGGAGGGAAACACAGCCCTGGGAGCGTCATCCCCGGCAAAGCCGGCCTTCACCAGACCTGAGCCATTGTCGCACACCAGAGCGGTGGTCTCTTCCTCGTCGCACATGTTTGCTTAGACGGCTGGTGTTTGAACACAAATGGCACGGGCGCAAACAAATGACATGTCCATTTAAAAGCAGAAGGATTTTCTCATCCCTATTAAATACTTGTCTTTGCTTGTTGAATTCATGTAGCACTTGAAGCTAAATGTAAATTATTCATCTTCTGTGCTTAAAAAGAGCTTTTCTGACATCTTCAGTTATGCAGACCTACCCTCCCTATGGCAGACTTGCAGTGTGCTATTAATAATACATATTTTATTATTTATTTGATATCTTGAGTTGAGCATAAAAAGCTTTATTTTTATAGCGCTACTTCTGTATTTGAAGTAGTTTTAAAATGCAAAATATAAGCATTTCATTGGTCCACTGTGTACTGTATGTAACAAATAATTCATGAAGTAATTCATTATTAAAAGGATAGTTCACTCAAAAATGGAAATTCGGACAACACCCTCGTTGTTACAAACCTGTATGACTTTATTTCTTCTATGGACTATGATTTGAAGTGATTCAGTGAAGGTCACTGACTTTCATTATACACTACTGTTCAAAAGTTTGGGGTCACTAAGATTTTTGAAAGAAGTCTCTTATACTCAACCAGGCTGCATTTATTTGATCAAAAATACAGTAAAACATTAATATTGTAAAATATTATTACAAATTAAATAACTTTTCTATTTTAATATATTCTATATTTAATATATTCCTGTGATGGCAAAGCTGAATTTTCAGCAGTCTTTGGTGTCACTTGATCCTTCAGAAATCATTCTAGTATGCTGATTTGTTGATCAAGGGTCAAAGTTTGAACGGTAGTGTATGGATAAAAAGTTCTTCAAAATATCTCAATTTTTGATCCACCAAGTCATACAGGTTTGGTTCAGAATTTTCAAATTTGAATGAACTAACATTCCAAATATCCAAAAGTCAGGCTTCGCTACACTATCTGCTGTAGTCCAACAACCTGTTTAAAATAAACCATCCATTGAAGTAGACTCACCCAGGAGAGCTTGCACAAGAGGCCTGGAAAACGTGCTCCCTCAAGAGCGGTAGAAAATAAGAGAGTGAGCGGCCAGTTCACCTGTCCTGTATTTATATAGGAGCCTTGTCACAAGGGCTTCAGAACCTCAAGCCTTTTTAGGACACATTATAACCCTGCATCACTGAAAGGTGGGCCGTCCCATGTGAAGATGGAGTATTGGAACAGGTCTCACAATGCAGCCTGTCCACTGACAGTTGCATTTAATATTAGAAGATAATTTATGTCTCTGGAGGACAGTGTGGACTATTGTTGGAAAGAGAGGTGGCCAATTCACTGGGAGAGAATGGCATCCCTGGGGCCGTTATAAATAAGACGCCGAGCATTGGTCATAATGGACGAATGACCATTTGTCTGTTGTCTGTTATCTGTCAGTTGTGAGGAACTTCTAGCTGGCCTTCAAAGGAAATGCACATTGCCACCCCATATGGGTGTGGACTTTACAACCAAAGCCTACCAAAAGAGGAATGATTTTCAGCGTCTCTTCCCAAAAGAAAATCACAGCCTCTAGGAAATTGACAATGTGCCACACTTTGTGATGTTTGTAGGGCTGTTGTATGTGTGGGTGGTCTAATAATTACATGGACGTAAATGCTACTTGATTGCATTGTGTCAAGAGAACGGCATTGTGCTGCTAACAATGACACGTGGCACGAAGTACGTTTAATGACTTTTTATCTCCACAAATCCCATCTTTTACATTGTGAGAACTCTTAGACATGTTTGATACCCTATTATCTAACATACAATTACTGTAGCATAAAAAATAACTAGTTTTAACAACATCAAATAGAGACGTCTTGACCTTCTCAGCTGTTTCTAACAATTCCTAGCATGCGAAAACATAATTTAAGTTTTAATTAATGGTAAAAATGTCTTTCAGTTATAAACTTATTTTAATGACCAATAATATATTACATAAAATAAGCTAAATATATTACATTATTTTATGCAATGCAACCCTGCTACCCAGTGTTGTTATTGTTAAAAATAAAAGTTTTGATTATTATTATACTATTATTAGTTTTAATATTTGAAATACAGCCAAAATAAAATAAAATATAAATATTAGATAAAAAACTTAAACTTGAATTATAAATGAGAAATGAAATAAGTAAATGAAATAAGTTGAAGTACTAAAATTACTAAAACAATTACTTAATTTAAAATGTATTAAGAAACAAACTAAAGAAAATGACAAAAGCACAACATAATTACTAAAATTTAAAACTGAAAACAAAAATATATGCTAATTCAAAATATGAATAAATATTATAATAGTACACAAATAATACTGCTGTGTTAAAACTGTGACACCCAACAACTAACATTATTTGGTGGGAAGACAAATAAATACTGTAATTTCATTCCATTTTCTCAATATTTCTGTTGACTAGCCTTCAACCCTGTTACCTTCAATATACAGTATGTCTATTGTACACTACAAACCAACATTTTGTCCCAAATTTGCAAGCTCCTATTGAGTAACAGCAAATTTAGGTTAAATTTTATATAAAGCTAAAAATATTGTAACATAGCTTTCCCTTTTTCAAGCATATATTTGGTATGTGTGTATGTAAGTATGTATGTACTTACATACAATACATACATATACAAAAAAAACCTCAATTTTTAAAAGTTCCAGGCCCTGCTTTGTAACCAAGTCTGGGATAGTGCTATATAGTAAATATCTTTCTTATGCCAAAATGGCTTTTACACAAGGTTATAACAATAACACAGTAACTGGATTACTTGTATTGAGTCTTAAAGGCACAATATGTAAGATTTTTGTATTAAAATATCCAATAACCACTAGAAAAGTGTTATATATTTTGCTGACTCGTGTACTTACATTGTCCCAAATCTTTCGAAGAATGTTTAAATCCAGAGAAATAAGCAATTTTAACTAGTGACACGGAGCGTGTCCATAGTGTCATTGTGTCACCTGCCAATGACGTCATAACCCCTCGATTTCCGGTTTTGTTTTGTAGAAAACATGGAAACACCAAAGACGCTTTAATATGTTGTGCATTTTAATAGACCGGTGATGACCGCACAGAGTAGCATAATAACAGAACTTTCAAACGTATCTAGTATGATAAAACAGCGCTGCTTTCCCCCACATACACACGACCAGAAGGAGTGGAAACGGTCGACTGTGGCATAATAAAAGCTCCACTGCTTTCGAGCCATGTGTCGCGCTCGTTCAGCGGCCGCGTTTCGCTTCGACGGCTTTCAGCCTCACCCTGCTTCATACTACTACGTTAATAAATCATTAGCTCATCCATGAACATGATTTCTGCCCCGAGTCCCGTCGGATTGCATCGGCTGTGGGGATGAAGACGACAACTCCCATGATTCCACACTCAGTCACGGCGTCATCAAACTACGCCTTTGTCTATTTGTTTATTTTGAATACGTGCCCTCCAGCGGCGAAAATTACATATTGTGCCTTTAAGGTCAAATGTTAGTCAAAGTTTACATTTTCAAGGGCAGCTGGCCATTTGCATTCTTCAGCTCACACAGAGATAATCCATCCACAATCTCCCTCGTTTGACTCTCCAGTCACATTTTGGCAACGTGTCAGTTGGAGGCCACCCAGTAACGTACAATAGCGACGGCCTGCCACCTGGCCTTACATTCTGTTAGTGACACACTGACAGACCCACCAGCATTGACTGTAGATGGTAAAAGAGCTACTCTCTCTCTCACACACATGCGCGCGTGCGTGCACACACACACATTTGCTCATGTTGTTTTTATCACTGATACCATTTTCTCTTATTTCAGGTTAAACAGTTATGCTGTGTCGATAGCATCAATGGCATGCCAATGAAATCACAGAAACCCACAATGCTTGCCTCATAGACTTCCATTGTAAGTTCACTACAGTAAATGCATTTTCGGTTTGTTTTACTCACTGCACATACTGACAGTAAAGCTACACTTGTAACCTGAAATATTCATTTACATACTGACTGGAGCTTATGATTATGATGATGAGCTTATGATAGAGAGAGAGAGAGAGACAGACAGACAGACAGACAGATAGATAGATAGATAGATAGATGTCATCCAGATATTGTATTTTCTATTTTACACACAATTGCATATTGTCCACAGTACCACAATTTAAGGGGGTCTGAATACTTTCCGTACCCACTGTATATAGTAAGAATAGCAGTATGCTACTCTACACATAGTAACTGTATACGTAAACTCTGACTGTTATGTAGTTCTTCTGTTTTCCATAGTCCAAATGGCCCTGAAGGGATAACAGTAGACTGCGAGAATGTTTGTATATGTGTGTGTAGCCAAACAAATGCACAAGCATACCAACAAGATAAATATAAAGACCCTCGCTGCAGGATTTCATGCCATATTTAACAGTAAAAAAATATGACTGCTGCTGATAAAACTGCTGTGTGTTCCCAAATGATTGACACTTTACATTAGAGCCGTCATACCATCCTGTCATCACACTAGAGCAACAGCCTCCCCAGCAACAGTGACACATACTGTACACACTCACACACATATATGGTTACAATAAAAAGGTTCTGTCAATCCTAGCTAACTTTTGAGGGCAAATTTGACCCCAAAGTAAAGCCACACACTTGTGTTCATGCATACAGCATCAGCTCCTGCCAGGGTTTCTCTAGTGAATAAAAACAAACATGGTTTTATAGTGGTTCCACATTGAAGCGCTTCTGTCTCTGGTGGTCGGATCATGTGACCTCAGTCCTCTGCTCTTCTGCTGCTACTGCCTTTGTCTCATAGCTGAAATTCCTCCTCACTAAACATAGATGCATCCATTCTCAATGGTGCATTTTGGATACGGATCAGAATGAGTTTCACAATGTTGTCTTCAAAAAATATTTTATTGCTCATAAGTCGCTGTTCATAGCTCAGGAGACTCAGGTGAGTTCTCAGACATGCATCAGAATTACTTATGAGAAATGAAAATTAAAAAAATAAGACAATCGCTGACCTACTGTAAGACATTAGAGCAAACTGGAAGAAAAATATTGAAGTTCAAATCAAAATCTCTGACGTTTGATTGCACAAATCAAAACACTTTTTTGGCATTGTTGAAATCTCTTCTAGTAAGAAACAAGAAGACAGATATTAATAAATGCATAAAATATTAAACAACCTGATAACCTGGAATACAAAGATAATAAATAGAAAGTACAATAAAATATTATATAATTGTGACTAATATAAATTACAGACACTGTTAATATATATTGTTGAATGTGAATTAATATATGCAAAATACAAATAAGAAAAGTAAAAAAAAAAAAAAAAGATTTTATATGCATTGACATATAAACCTGATGACCTGGTTTTTAAATATAAAAAATACTAGTAAATATAAATATTGCACATATATCAAATAAATACAAACAGTCTATTTTGTAAAACTTATATTTTTCATGCACTTATTCGTTATGTTTTGTTGAATATTAAGAGTGTCTGTACTCCATGTCTCTGCACAGCGTTTATTTTTTTATTTATTTTTTTCCAGTGTGTTTTATTGGTGCACAGCGTTTTCCTGGTGACTGGGAGAACTATGTCATGGAGAATTTTAATGCGCTTGTTATGGAGGTCCAAGAAGCCACATGAATTTTGAATAAACTGCCAGGAACTGCTTCAGAAGGTTGTTAAAAAGATATATTACAACAGATCTGTTTCAAGCTCTTTAATGCAACAGAAATGCTTTTTAGATTAAAATTTATTTAATCCGTCAGGAATACCAAACCCCAGTGAGTTTACAGTAAATGAGATACAACAAGCTACAATTGTTTTGAAGTGATGAGTCTAAATTTAGTTACATGCAAGATTGCGGAAGTGAAAACTGGAAAAATAGGACAAAACACAGCCAGAGCACTGAGGTGTTGGGGCATGTTTTCTGTATCCATCTTTAGGTCATTACAATATGCAATATCTTTACATAAGGACAATAACCCACATCTTAAATATGCAGAACCACAAAATCATTTACAGGTCAAAAGTTCACCTTCATTAAAATTATATTTATTTTAGAAACAGCAACAAACACTGTTTGTTTCAACAAACACCTCTGAAATTAAAAAAATTAATTTCCTGTAGTAGATATTAATTAAGAGTAACTCAATGTAATATGCAACGTAACTAATTTATATATGTATGAAATTATATGATAAAAAAAAAAAATGAAATTGATACAAAATAGGGCCTGAAAAAAATTGATAGTCCTCAGACAGACAGACAGACAGACAGACACAGACTGACTGACAGACAGATAAATACTCACCATGTTAAGTGTGTTAACTGTTCATCACAGAGAAATCGTGTAAGTAAAAGTAAAAGTAAATGAATTACAAATTAATTTGAGGAATGCAGTCTCTAAAAGGCCCTATCTAGATGATTTATAGGGGTTAATTGTGGTTCGGCCAAAGGATGAGCTCCATTTAGGCTTAAGGGTAAAAAAAAACATTGTTTGAATTATGTCACCGTTAAAAATAGTTCATTGCTAAGCACCATCTGTGAACACATCACATACTGGGAGGCACCATGCTGGAGTAAATCTGTCTTCCAATTCAGGTCAATAAATCATAGAAAAATACGTTTATTTCTGTACAATGATGCATGCACATGCATGAGTGGCCTGTGTGTCACATGTCCTGTAAACTTGGCATATGTGAACTCATACAGACATGAATTATAAATGTGCTTCTGGCTCCAGGCTGGGTTTCCTGTGGAATCGTTTGATTACAGCTCTTATTCGTGCACATAGATTCTACAACAACACTGCATAATAAGCTGTGGCATTCAAGCATTTTGTTCCACTCAAAAAGATGAGCATTATTGCGAAATGTTGAGCCGCTCAAAATACGCACAAGACATTTGCACATCGAATAAGCATGCAGTTTATGACATTTACCTGATAAAAGAACAGTTTAAGGCGTCTACATGAGCTTACATGCTGTCGGGAATAATCGGTGTAAGATCCTGCATGTAAAAGCGCTTATTGTTTAAAATATCACAGAATTGGACAACACTTATTTGCATATTGTTTATACGCTGCACATTGGGATGTACAACTGGAATAGGAGAAAGCATTTTACATTGAAAAACACACAGCACACTTAAGATATAATAAATATTTTAAAAAAAACACACACACAAAAAAGGAAGAATCTTCCATAGGCATTAAAAGTTGTAAGTTATTAGTTAAACAGGCAAACAAACAAATAAAGTACACACATTGTATATGAAATTTTCGCCACTGTAATAATTTCATATAATAATTAATTTTAATATTAATATTAATTTGTATACTGTATTATGTTATAATCAGTTTGTATTATATTTTATTGTTTTATTTAATTATAAATTATGATAATAAAATTATTATAATAAATATGAATATATGAATATAATCTGATTATAGCATAATTGTGAAAAAACATTGTTTCTTACATAAAAATGAATTGGTTTAAATAGTAAAATTACAGATGTATGAACATAAATAAATAATATAGACACACCGTATATTTTATGGTATAAAATAATCACCACTGTAATAATACTGTAAAGACAAATAAATAATATATAAATATTCATTTTGATAAATATATTAATTTATGTAATATTTATTTAAAATTTTTTTTTTACAATTATTATGAAATAAATACTTTTTAAAAATGCTTCTTACATACAAAGGATACAAAATAGTAAAGCTGACTGCAGATCATAATTACAGTTCCCTCTATAAACATATGATTCATGCATTTAATGTCATTTTTGGGTAATTACATATCAGCATCAGCACCACACCAAGAAGAAAATGTGAGCCGCTGTTACATGTGCAGACTGGTTGAACATCAAGTGCTCAGTGTATGATGAGGCACGTACTTGCTCGTGACAGAAGGCAAATATTTTCTGACCTCCATACCAGGTCTCTCCCGTTTGCAGCCCCCAACATTTGAAGGATTGTAAAAGGTCACGCAGGTTTTGCCCCATGGGCCTTGACCTTATTGAAAACTCATGTTTTTTTCCCCCAGTTTTCCCTGAACCAGCCCCGTGCATTAGTGTCCAGTTTTAAGAGGTCCATAATCCAGGCATCTTTTTGTGCCCCTTCCATGAACTCTGACAGGGATATTTGACCTGTAAATGAAGAGGAAGAGTCTTTAATGAATTCCTACATCAACCCCACCCCTCTCTCTCTCTCTCTCTCTCTCTCTCTCTCTCTGACCACCGACAGGCTTAATTTAGCAACAGTCTAAGCCTACATATATTTAGGCTGCCACACATGGGATTATTATATAAGGCTGTTTACTTATCGATTTGGTCCTGTGGATTTTTAGAAAGTAAATAACCTTTTGACACACCCATAGGTTTATTTACTTTGTCTATCAGTGTCCAAAAGAGTATCTAATATCTACATAAATTTCAGGAGATTTCATACATTTTTCTAATGCAACAAATATAATTTCCAGTTTCCACCACATCTCAAATGATTTATTGTGTGTTTTCTGTGATGGAAATGACATATTAAACATTTATGGAATAAAATAGCAGATGTCTTATTTTTGCTAGTTTAAATAATATTTTCAAACTCCTTGCTATGTTTTAAAATGATCAAAATAATAGAAATGATAATTTTTTGAAGGAAATGATACTGTATCTTTGGTGGAAATGACATCACAACGGTTGGATAGTCATGCTTTGTTTACATAAATCATTTGACGCAAATGGTTTAAGCTTAATTCACGGTTTAAATATTCATCGTTTTTAAAAATGTAACATTTAATATTTTTTCATTAGTAATTTATATATATACACACACACACAAATTAATTATGAAATTATTTATTATGAAATGATTTTCATTTATTATTAAATAATTTATATAAATATATACACACATACATATATAAAAATTTTTTTTTTCATAATTAAATCGAACTATTTCCAATTAATGTGACCTTAATGTAAGCAAATAAAACCAACCATGGGATATAAGTATACTCATAGTTGAAGATAACAAGATTGATATGCAACAATATAAATGGTCAACCCATCTTCTGCACTTTGCTGTTGGATACATTATATGGTCAAAACTGAATAATTCCAGTAATGACAAATCTTAATGTATACAATGACAGTATAAGAAATTTAAGAAATATACCGAGTTTGCTGTAGAACACCTTGAATAGCATTCACAAAGCCCCGACAAGAATCCCACTAAACAGCTTTGGGATGAACTGGAAGGCTGTCTGTAAGCCAGACCCCATCAACCAACATTAGCCCTTGACCTCACTGTTGCCCTCCAACAGAAGCAAATCCCTAAATAGACATGCAACATCTAGTGGAAAGCCTTCCTAGAAAAGTGAAAGCCTATGGCTCGAAATAAATTTTTTTATCAAGCTGTTATGAATGTGTTGTCTGCATACATTTGGCATGATAATAGCTGTTTACCCCCAGATATTACCTGTTTTAGTCTTTAACTATTTATTTGAGAAAGGAAAAATAGGCACTTACCATCATTGTTTTCATCCAAAAGTTTGAATATCCTGTCGCAAACTGCGCTGGGTGTCATGTGGATGTGGTTTTTCTTAAGTTGGCAAATTACCTAGAAGCAAAAAGTGAGAAACCCATCAGAAGAGGGAATAAAAAATAAGAATGGTGAGACTCAAGATCACTCTTACCTTTATAACACGTTTGACTTCTTGTCTGTCCAACTTTCCACTGTCATTTCTGTCGTAGACTTTAAAAGACCATTTCAGTCTGTCCTCCAGTTTTCCTCTCAGAACCAGGTGGACAGCTGCTACAAATTCCATAAAGTCTATAACATCATCCTGCAAATAGACACGAATGATTTCCAGCTGATCACACATGCAAATAATCACAGATTATGCATAGAAATTGCTGCTTTGCAATCAGCACTCAATTTTGAAGGAAATTAGAAACTTGCATTTTAACATTTTTAAATAAGTTATGTAAAAATAGTTGACCTTTTCAACTCTTACACTTACCCTGTTTGTGTCAAAAGATCTGAAGAGGGTTTCCATGTACAAAGCCTCATCTTCTGATGTGCTCTGAACTCCGAAGATCTTGCGGAATTCATGAAGATGCAGGGCTCCACTTGGGCACTCTCTCATGAATTTGGTATAAAGAGGCTGGATGTCTGCTAGTTCCACTTCCTTATCTTCATCGCTTTGAATTTGACCCATCTTTGTCTAAAACTCACAATGTCGATTGCATGAAAATGGCCACGATAACTGAGGCGAACGTGCTGTGCTGCATTCTCCTCGCAAGTAAACTGATGTAATCCACTTACAACTAGAAACGTGTTGTCTTACTATGAACACACTGGTATTTTTAGAAGGTGTAAATCTCATTTGCTCTTTGATCTGACATGCAGAATTATCACGGTGAAACTTCATGATCTAATAAATGATAACTCTAATATGAACTTAACAGTTAGAGAACGATGAGTCATGTCTCAAACTCTTTTTATTAATTAGACCCCATTAGTGAGATGAGGTCTTGTTAAAATAATATAAATAATATGTACATGTATATAAATGTTAAATACTCCAAATTATTTTATATTATATATATATATATATATATATATATACAGTATATATATATATATTATAAATTAGCATCAAATAAAGTACAACAAATACTATCATGGTGTAAAAATACCTTTTTATACAATTTACTTATATAATTTATTGTGTAAAGGTGAAATATAAGCCAGACAATAAATAAATAAAATTACAACAAATACAAAAAATCATATTATATTATATTAATACTATCACTTGAATAATACTTACTTCACATATTATTTTTGTTGCATTACATAATTTGTTTTTGTATACCCATACCTGTTTTAACATCCTTTGTTTGTGAGATTCGCCCATCTATATCAAGATGGCGGCACAACATTTAAAAAAAAAAAAAAATCAAGCTAACACCTCTCAGCCACTTGTCTGAGTCTCTCTAAATGATTCCTTATTCATGAGTCATAGTTAATTAGATCAGCGGTCCAACATTCTCAATTTGACCTATCGGTAAGCCCCTGCCCTGGAACGTAGATGAGCCAATGGCAGTCGAGTATCAGTTGCACGGGGAGCGGAATACGCAGCATGCACGATACAAGGAAATGGTCAGTAACATCATCACTTTGAGGTACGATATCTATATCAGTAAGATCAATTCCATGCGATATAATTAAATCTAGCGTATGATTAAAACGATGAGTGGGCCCGGTGACGTTTTGCTTGACTCCAAAAGAGTTTATTAGGTCAGTAAACGCAAGTCCTAATGCATCATTTGTATTATCAACGTGAATGTTAAAATTTCCGACAATTAGCGCTTTATCAACAGTAACCAATAGGTCTGAGAGGAAATCTGCAAATTCTTTTAGGAAATCTGTATATGGCCCTGGTGGTCTATACACAGTAGCCAGAGCAAGAGATACGATAGATTTCTTTTGCATATCTGACAGTGTAACATTAAGCATTAGTATTTCGAATGAGTTAAACCTGTATCCTGTCTTCTGAGTAACATTGAGAATATCACTATATATTGTTGCAACACCGCCGCCACGACCAGTCTGACGGGGCTCATGCTTATAACAGTAGCTTGGTGGAGTAGACTCATTTAGACCAATATAATCATTTGGTTTTAGCCAGTTTTCAGTCAAGCAGAGTACATCAAAGCTATTATCTGTGATCATTTCATTTACAATAACTGCATTGAGTGCGAGTAATCTAATGTTTAGGAGCTCAAACTTTAAAAATTGTTTTTGTTCATTTATTTTAAATTTTTCTGGTTTAATCACGATAAGATTTTTTCTAGATCCTGCATTAAATTTATATTTTGACCTCACTATTCGGGGAACAGACACAGTCTTTATAGATTGGACAGCACAAGTACTTCTATCATTTAAGCGGGTAGAACACAAGTCATCAGGGCATTACAATTTATTATTTGTTAATTAGGTCAACAAAGACTTCAAATATAGTAGCATTAAGGGGGAAAAACAAAACCAGAAAAATACAGTTTTTAATGACTGGAAAAATATGCCATATGGTAAGAGTAGCATTATAATTTAATATTTGCTAAACAGGTCAAGTCCATTTATGCCCTCTTTCCACAACATTTCTGAACACCGTTTTAACAGCAAAGCTTAATGCCTTGACCAGTGAACTCTGGCCTAAATGCAGAATCACATCAATTTCACTTCCGGCCAATAAAACCTAAATCCACCCCCGTTTCACCTCTAGTCTTCTTTTGATGAGGTGATATATTATTTAGCAGCATGTAAGAAATAGTTTGTCAGGACAGACAGTGGAGACATAAAAGGTTTCTTACCTTTTCTCAGCTGTCATTAATGTCAGTGTAATCCTCCACTCTGAATCACCACAATCCCACATGCTCATAAAACACAGGACTGTAGGCAAACATATTTATAAAACACAAAAAAAAGGTGTAGCTAATTTGTGGCAATGCATTTTTTTATAAAAACAAAAAAGTAAATTAAAAAACAAAAATGTGTATTGTGACACTAATCTTTTACAAACTAATTTAGGTCTGAACCTGTTTATACAGTCTATGGTCTGAACATACATTGTGTCCCCCTAAAATATATATCTTTTTTTCCAAAAGAAACCTTCCAAAACTGCACAAAATGAAGCCTTAAACCATAAAAACTTCTACAATTTTTCACATGCATGTAAACACCATATTACTTGCTCTGTTTTCATTTTTTCAGTTTTGTAATATTGCAAATACAAACAGGCCTAAAGTTTGATTTTGAGAAACACGCAAAAAATTGCCAAATAGCTATGCAACTATATCGCACAAATCAGACATAAAAATGTTGTTTCAGTCCCTAATGAAACATTTACTATCGTGCATTATATCAAAATACCGTAGTAACTGCAGTTCTTCAACAGTCAGCGTCAGTGAGTATAATTAACGCGCTGCCGCCCCCTATCGAGCAACAGCCTCCCCAAATTCCGTAAACATCCCGACGTCACTTCCGCTTACATTCGCATGAAAAACATAGCAAACGCTGAATTTTATTTCGTATAAACGCTATTTCCATTCTATAGCCTTGTGCGTTCATCATTATTGAAGTGCAGAGACGCGCTTTCTAAAGCACGGCTGTATTAATAGCCTCAGTAATGAAGGTGAGTGGACTTGGTTTGTTTTGCGTGACAGTATAAAGCCAAACCTGTTCTTACCTGATTCTGCACGGACACGAACTGTTGAATATTTATATTTATATTTACACAAGGACCTTGTTGATACTGTGCCATTAAATGCGGTTACGTCGGATGGATGCTGTGTTATCTCGCTCTGATACATAGATAGGCTGTAATAAAACCCTAAACGGGGCAGCTGACATTAAGTCGATGCCTAGATATAATATTACATCAGCATGATAGTGCAAAATACACTGTATAAGCTATGCAATTTTACTTTTATTTATTTTTGCAGCCGTAGAGTTTATGATTTTAGCTGTATCAGAGGCTGTAAAAGGGAAGAGATGATGATGATGATGATTATTATTGTAGGTCATTCCTGCTATGCAGTATCTTTTGCTCTCTATAACTTTGCAGAAAGGAGTAAGTTTTGTTTGCAGGATGTATTCATGTAAATTTGCTTAGCAGACTTTCAGAAATGTGTCATGGTGAAGCCCAAACATCTTAACTTCAAAAATTACAGCTTGATTTGACAAGAATGCCTGACAAGATGCAAATAAAATCAGTTGTTTAGTAAGGGATTGACAAATTAAATTACGTGAGGGTTTAAACTTGAAATGAATTTTGATATTTGATACATGATGGGATGTTTTAGAGTGGAAACATCCAACGGATACTACAAAACATCACAGAAATATCAAATCCATTGCTACTTACTCGTGCTTATGCTGCTGTTTTCCCACCAAAATGATGTAACTTCCTGCAAGATGATGTTATCCTCGTTTATCAATTTGACTCAGTGTCACATTAGTTCAACTTGAAATGAATTTTGATATTTGATACATGATGGGATGTTTTAGAGTGGAAACATCCAACGGATACTACAAAACATCACAGAAATATCAAATCCATTGCTACTTACTCGTGCTTATGCTGCTGTTTTCCCACCAAAATGATGTCACTTCCTGCAAGATGATGTTATCCTCGTTTATCAATTTGACTCAAAAATAACAAATGTAATGTAAAAATAATTGTTATTCAAACAAATATACATTTTTAAGATGCAGAGTTTAACATTTTATCCGATTAATGCTAAGACTCGATGGGAACATGAAAATGTACTGCATAACAGTAATGACTGTTATTGTTTGCATTGTAGCGTGTGTATTTATGTATACTATTGACAGTGTGAACGGTATAATTATGTTAATTGAAGGGCCCGAGTGCAGAGACTGAGGTGATCGAGGAAGCACCTGCTGACCCTAATAATGAAGAACTTCCACCTTACCTGCGTGAAGAACCACCTGAGGGTATGTTCAGCCTTATTGATTCTTTCAGAGTATTTTGTTCGTAAATATTAATTCAAATATGTTATTGAATGGATTTCTATTGTTGTAATGTTTGCATGATTTTTTTTTAATCAACAAACAAGGTTTTGGTAAATGAATGAATAAAGGAAAATGTATGTTTTTCATCTTATAAGTCAATTTTTTTGCCCTCACTGGTTTATTTTTGGGGGTTCCATGGTGTAACAAATAGCTTTTCAAATGTATAAACGTCTAGATATAATTCTTTTGTCATTTTTAAAATTTCTAAAGGAATATGTATTTGCAACGAAGATACTTTTGGTTCTTGAATATGAAAAAGTTTGGAGTTGGTAAGTTTTTTTTTTTTTTTTTTTTTTTTTTTTTTTTAAACCAAGGCTGCATATTTTTAAAAATAAAATGTACAGTAAAAAGAATAATATTGTTAAAATTTAACTTATTACACTTTAAAATAATTGTTTTCTGTTTTAGTTTATTTTCAGTGTTATGCGATCCTTCAGTAATCATTCAAGACACATTTCTTAATATTTTAAAATTTTTAGTATTTAATATTAATATTGAAAGTTGTGCTGCTTAATATTTTATTTTCAGGATTTTCTGATGAATAGAAAGTTCAAAAGCATTTATATGAAATAGAAGTGTTTTTTGTCACTATAAATGTTTTTTACTGTCACTTTTGATCAGTTTAATGCATCCTTGGTTGAAAAAAATAAATATTAATGTCTTAAAAAAAAATTCTGACCTCAAACTTTTGAACGACAGCATATATTTGTATTTGGAAAGCTTAGTAAAAAGTGATTCTAATCACAGATTTTTATCCAGCTTATTAACACAGATTTTAAAATGCACAGAAAACCTCAAGGAAATCTGGTCGATTTTTGTCAAAGAATATGCCATTATCTATTACTTTTTAATGTTGTAGTAAAGTATAGTGATCTGCAGAGGGCCACACTGACCAACATAAGACAAATAAAGACTACTGTAGTAAAAAAAATCACTCTAATATTTGGAGTGCCAAAATGTACAAAGGTTTAAGTAAGTTTAATTCCCAATTCATCTTTCCAAACCGCTTCCCAGAAAGCCCTGCAGGTGCCCTCTGATACACAGAGCCTGCATCTGTAGTTAATAACAGGCATGTAGGCTCTATTAATGCCTTTCATTAAGAGCTAAAGATCTTTCAGTAACAGAACATGTTTAAGTTAAAGTGGGCTTTTGTGCCCAAACCGTGATCAATGTCCTCTCTTTTTTCTCTGTGCTGTTTGATCTTTACGTCCAGGGACGGCACAAAGAAACAAAGCTCTCTTGTCTTGTCTCTTTATGAAAAGTCTATTCGAGGAGAAGGCTCTGATGCCGCTGCTTTGCCAGAAACAATCTCTTTAGTTTAAATGGCTGCATTATGTTGCTATAAATTGCTTTGGGATCCTTGGTGCCTGCTGCCCACCAGTGCATCACAGGTGATTGCATAACAGCAAACGCCGGCCCTCTGGCTTTTTGGCTGCTGCCTCAGTGCGGATCCTGAAATAGTTTATCATATCGCTGAGATTCTGTCCGTCTTTGTTGCTGGGAACAAGAATCTCTCAGATCTGGGCCGTGTATATTGAGTTGTTTGTTCTGATTCAGGGTGTGTTGATCCGTAGATGTATACAAAGCCATTTCGGGTGAATCAACCTGTCTATTTTGGTGAAATTGTCTTCGTGATAACTGGCGTTTTATGAGAAATGAGTTTTGAGGTTGAGCACACCAAGTGCAGTGGGCCTGTTCACAAGGAGGGGAATTGTTTGGATCAGGCTTAATATCACTGAGCAAATAGCAGAAGGGATTGAAGTACAAGCAGAATGATCCTAGTTCAGTATCTCAGCGACCTCACCTAGATCTGCTTTGGGTTTCAAAGCCCAGAATGCTGTTTTCTCTCAGGGTGCGGACTGGCATCTGTTTGTCGACAGAGTTCGGTTGGTGTGAATGTGTACCGCACCCAAGTCTGCTTGGCTCATGTGAACGGTGTCATGAACGATTCAGTCCACTCACTAAATTGAGTCTCCTTAAAACCCCAAACTGATAACTTTGGCTGAAAGAACCTTTATTACAGTATATTGAAACAATCATTAGTTGCGTGTATGTAATTAATTTAAAGTATTGTATCACTAAATCACTAAACGGCTTCAACTAACAATGGAATATTTACATTATGAAACATTTATTATATATTTTACATGTTAAGTGTGTGTGTGTGTGTATGTGTGTGTATTTTTTTTATTTAATGTATAGTGTGTGTCTAAATCACTAAACGGCTTCAACTAACAATGGAATATTTACATTATGAAACATTTATTATATATTTTACATGTTAAGTGTGTGTGTATGTGTGTGTTTATGTATGTATTTAAATTATTCCATCACTAATGATTGTTTTGATAATTGATTGATCTATCGATTATGTCCTGTTTATTTGAATAAAAAGCCACATTTATGCAATAATAGTAGCTATAATAGTAATAAATAATTTGTGAAGTTACATGTCCGTAGTACAAGTAACAAGTGTGTATACTGTAAAGTATATGTTTTCTGTGCATGCACAGATGCTGATAATAATTCAATTCATTGTTGATTGTTTTCATTAACAGCTTTATTGATAATTTATTGCAGCCCTTAATGAAAGCAAGGATAGCTTTGTTGACTGATCTGACTGATACAAACAGCAATTCCTAAGTCTTTTTGAATCATTGAATCATTAAAAGAACCTGTTCTTAAAGGGATAGTTCACCCAAAAATGAAAATTACCCCATGGTTTACTCACCCTCAAGCCATCCTTTTAAATTTTGAATCCCCAAAAAAGTGCATCCATTCATCATAAAAAGTGCTCCACATGGCTCTGGGGGGTTAATAAAGGCCTTCTGAAGTGAGTCGATGCATTTGTGTAAGAAAAGCAACCATATTTAAAACTTTATGAACCATAATCTGTAGCCTTTATTAACCCCCTGGAGCCGTATGGAGCACTTTTTATGATGGATGGATGCACTTTTTTTGGGCTTCAAAATCTAAATTACCATTCACTGTCATTATAAAGCTTGGAAGAGCCAGGCCCATTTGTTAATATAACTATGATTGTATTCATCTGACAGAAGGAATTCATATACACCTAGGATGGCTTGAGGGTGAGTAAATTGAACTATCCCTTTAAGAGTCATTTTTTTAAAGAATAAGACTATAATGCTTCCATTGGATGTTTTTGATTCACTAAAAGAACTTGGTGATTCATTGGTTGTGAATTGGAATTTAAGCTTATGTTTTGCAAGCTAACTGCTCAGTGTATTAGCTTAGCATATGTGGATTGAATTCATGGGTAGATTGAATTATGACATCAGTAAGGTTTGTGGTTGGAATAAACACAATCCATACTAAATTGCGAAGTGTACCTATACTGATTACATATAATGTGCATCTTTGCATGTCCTGGTCACACTTACAGTGTGACCACTTTCCATAACTCTGAATAAATTGACTTGGGAGAGCAGCTCACATTCTCTGCAACACTTGCAGGTGCTGTTGTGTCTGTTTGTAAAGTTTTGGTGGCTAGTCCAGTGTGAATAAAACAGTGAAGCTAGATTCTTCTCGTCTTGAGATGTTACCTAGTTATAGTGGTAAACAGCCGCTAGTACTTGCAGGTACAGTATGATACTCAACATGATACTCAAGTTGATAACGCAGTTCGACCCAAAAGTACTTTGTGAAAAGTGTTCAGCGGGACCGCTTTGAAGCATCAAAACCCATTTCTTACACCCTCATCATTATAGAAAACATGTCAATTCAATTTTCAATTCAATTCAGTAAGTTTTATTTCCTGAAGTGTCGCTGATGTTGTAGATGTACAGAATGAGTCCCTTTAGGGCGTATGGTCGTCTGAGGTCAGACATAGTCACAGAGGATTTGGAGCGGAACCAGACAGGCTAGTCTAATATTCATGTGGAAAAATACAGCCAAAATGGAGCGGCCCTCCCTGAGGCATTCGCGCTGCTGCAGACAGTGTACGGTTTACAGACCGTTTCTTCTGTTGATGCAACATTTGCACCTGATTTTTCTTCTCAAGCTTGTACTGTTGCCTCATCTGTAAATGTCAAATGTGAGGACAGAATGAAAGGCAGGGCGGTAATTTTTAGCAAATTACGGGTGGCGAACATAGTTGTTTCACAATTATGTCCTTTGTGTGTTTTAGTGCGAGCGAGCGAGCGACAGCGAAATTCAATCAAGGTTAGATTGTCAAGCCCTGTCGGTGTGATTGCACTTTATTTTCTGAGTGAACAGGCTGGAACTGACGTAAACCTGAGAAATACAACGCCATAGATTCAGTCTACCAGCTAATTTGAGCTTCTGGTACTACTGTTTATCTGAAGCACTACTCGTTGAGGCGTTCATTTAGACATCAGTACCCTGTCTAAGTGTTTTTATGTATGTCATTGGTTCTGTTAGTCCAAATGCGTGAAATATCAGCTAACTGACATTTTTGACCAAGTAATTACAGTACTGCCTCGACTTTCATAGCCTGTTTTTAGCATATGATTGGTTACATTCACCCAGTCCGTGTTGGGGATTGACAGCTGTATTTATTAGCAGGTGTGAGTCTTAAATTGTCTTGTAATACCTGTAACTATAGCAACCAGTAACTGCAGGAAATGTCTCAAAGCGCTTTGAATTGCATTTTTAAGGATTTAATTTGTATTTCATCCTCACAGGCCAAAAACTTGGTTTGGTTTGGTTTGGTTCAGTTCTGTCTTTTGTTTTATTTTGTCTCACACTACGACTGCACGATACCCCCTTTTTCTGACAGTTTTCATTACCTCCTTGAGGTTGACCATATAAATTCTGTGGTCATATAGTTTAAAACACTAACAAACAAGTAGTAGTTTATTCAAAGTAAAATATTTTATTATAAAATATAAGTTAAAATAATGGTATGATGTCGGAGCCGATAACTTCGTGGGCAGTACACCAACATATAACGCTGTTGCGCTTTAGGCGACCCAAGTTCAAGTCCTAGCTCACGGTCCTTTCCCAATTCTGTGAGGGTGAAATGTGAGGGTGTTTCTAATACAGCGTCTATGGGAGCGACGGTAAATTTGACATCGTTCTCTCTTCTGACTGCCATTTTCAGTCTCTCTCAATTGTTTTCCTTTTTTGAAAGTCGTGAAAACACTATCGTGGAGTTTTTCTTCTGCTATTTCAGCAAATGGAAATGCAAAAAATATTTTTGTGGTACTCTCCCATTCGCTGCTCTCGAAGTTAACCCAACTATGACTATTTCCGCTGCTGAGAAACCCAGAAATGTGAAAAAGGTCCATAAATGTTTTTTTTATTTTTTATTATTACTATGATTTGAAATGATTACTATGAAATTATGTCATTTTAGTAGCATTGAGTTGTCATTTTTATTAGTTTTTTTTATTTGTCTATATAGTTTTCATACATTATTTCAGTTTAATTTGAGTTATTTTAGTACATCAATAGCATTGTGATACTAGTTTACTAAAATTTTGAATTAGTTTTTATTTTTTCCATTTTTGTTAATTATATATTTTTAGTAATTGTTGTTTTTGTCATTTTTATTAGGTTTTTAATGTCTATATAGTTTTCATACATTTTTATTTCAGTTTTAATTTTAGTTATTTGAATTAAATGAAAATGAGAAATGTTTCCTTTGCAGTTAGCTGAAATAAAAGGTTTTATTTTAATTCAGTTAAAGTTTATTTTATTTCAAATAGTAAAAATGTTTTTGGAGCTTTAGTCTTAGTTATTTAAGTAATTTTAAGTTTTTAGTTTTAAGTTATTATAGTTGCTATTTAGTTATAGTAACTATAATAACCCTGTTTAGTTGTCTAAAAAGAATGGGTTTATTTGTTTTTGAATCAGACTGCGCTGCTCACGCTGTAGGTTAGTGCATGCAGCCCATAAAGACAACTCAATAAAACAACTTTTATTGCCATTATTTTACGGTATATGATCTTTTTATTAGTGCTGTCGAACGATTAATCGCGATTAATCGCATCCAAAATAAAAGTTTTTGTTTACATAATATATGAGTGTGTACTGTGTATATTTATTATGTATATATAAATACAAACTAATGCATGTATATATTTAAGAAAAATATGGTATGTTTATATATTAAATATATTTATATATAATATAAAATATAATAATATAAATATATAAATGTATATACATGTAGATATTTAAAAAATATATACTGAATGTGTGTGTATGTGTATTTATATATACATAATAATAAACACAGTACACATACATATATCATGTAAACAAAAACTTTTATTTTGGATGCAATTAATCGCGATTAATCGTTTGACAGCACTACTTTTGATCTAATCACAGTTATTCAGATAGCAAACTGTAGATTCATCAGCAGAAATGAGATTCAGTAGGAAAGTACATTTATTCAGGTACATTTTGTTGTTGTCTATGGCAAACAAAAGCACAAAGGAAAGACTATTTGAGTTTGAATAGCATTTTTTACTAATCAACGGGTTGGTGTACATCTTATATTTGTGATTGACAGCAAATAATAATGCATATTCTTTGCTTATATGTTAAAGATGTGACTGACAGCAACTAGTTGACTGAAGTTCAGCACAAATCAACCCAGCTTGCTGTCAAAATTACGGTTTTAATTCCTCAAAATTTAAGCTTCACTTTGGGCACAGAATGTAGTTGTCACTCTCTTTCATAACCAAACTGTCTATGAACATACCTGTATTTAGCACTCCAAACAGGACCGACAACCTGTATTTTGCTGCTGTGTGTAGCCTGATGCTGTGCTTCTCATCTAACCTCACCCAAGCACAAACCCAGCAATCTTTCAAACCGCCCTGTGCAATTACAATTCAAGGTGTGTATTTGCCTACGAGAGCAGCTGAAATTAAATCAATCTCGCTTTTATGTCGAAAAGAAAGGAATCAAGTTAATAATAGCTAAAAAATTATGTTTTATTGAGTTTGTGCGCTTCTGTCCTGTTTGCTTGGAGCTGTGTGCCTGTTCCATCATCCTGACAGATCCAGTGTGCATGAGGGGCTCAATCTGATGTTGTGTAAAAGGATGATGAATGGACCATCAGCCGCACGAGGCTCCCGATGCATCGTCCACCTGCGGTTCTGCCTCGCCGTTTTCATTAGGTCCCCATAGCCGAAAAGACAGATCAACATATGCGCTGATCAAAGAGCCCTGACCGGGATGATGGATCGGTTCGAGTGTGGAAAGAAGCCGGTGGTTTCAGGTTCAGTCCTACGACTTGTTTTTCATCTTAAGTAATGCGTTTAATTAAAAATAGGCTAGCGGAGATGAATTACTTAAGAATTATCAGATGTTGTGGCACAAGAGAAATTATGGCCTCCCTGTGAAGGTAAATTAAATTCTAGGTAATTTGGTGTAGATTTTATAATGTCTAGTTAATGTTGAAACAGATTCTATTGAACGGTTATTTTTATTCTGCTATCTGGCAGCTGCTATCCATCACAGACTTAAAGCTGGAGTGGGTCGTTTCTGCACCACTAGTGTCACCAAAGTGCGAAAATAATTACTTTTCAAACAGGTTTCCTTCCTGGTTGGCCAGCATCTGGCTCCGCCCCCAAACTTATGCCATTGGTTGAGCTAGTGTTACATTGTTGGGCATCTAACATTTTATCATATGTCAACCTATGAACAGGGAAGGGTTATAGTTAACTAAAACCATTCAAATTTGTACTTGAAATAAAATAAGATACAATAAACTTTAAAATAAACCTTGAATATATTTTATTTTAAGCTGGCTGTTCAGGCAACATTTCTCATTATTTAGTTTAACTTGATGTACTAAAATAACTACAACTAAGATTGAAATAAAAATGAATAAAACTATATAGACATATTAAAAAAAACTAATAAAAACAACACAAATTTTAAAAACTAATTTTACTAAAATAACTAAAACTATAATAGCATCTCAGTGATACTAAAATAACATTGGAACGTGGTTATTATAGTTCTGATTTTTGTAAATGTAGTTTTTATTTCCATATTATTCGCCGTTTATCTAATTTAATTTTAGTTAGTTTTCACTCAGTTTAAACTGTATCATTTAAAAGTGTTTTATGGTAAATGCCTTAGGGTGGCACAAAATTCCAGTTATATTTGTAATAATATATAATTTCAAATAATAATAATATGTTTTATATATATATATAGTTTTAAATTTGTTTTAAATTATATTTTGTTGTCATTTTAATTTTATAACCCATATTTCAGTAATTTAAATCATTTGTGTCCATTTTTAATTTGTTTTAGTTAGTTTTGGAGTTATGAAAATGTATTTTATTTTTATTTTTTCCCATTTATATTTTTAATTTTGGCTAATTAAAATGTCTTAATCTGGTTTTAACCATTATAACACTGCATATTAATTGCTTTTTGCGTATTAAAGGGATTTTACCCTAAAATGAAAATTCTGTCATCATTTAATACTGAAGAAAGTAAATCATACAGGTTTGGAGCGACATGAGGTTGAAAAAAATGATGACAGAACTGTCATTTTGGGGTGAACTATCCCTTTAAGCTTGTATAGAACAACGTATTTTACTATTGAAAAAACACATATCATCTTTAAGTATATGTGGCCTTCTTTGTTGTTTTACTTTGCTATTTTTTAGGCTTGAGTTGCTCTCTAAGCTTCTGCCCCTCGAGCCTCTGTGCTTTAATGGCCAGAGATGAATGGAACCTGTCCAGTGTAACAAACCAGAAATGCATACCAACTAGGCACCTAGGTAAACACACAAATAGATATTGTCAGTTTACTCTGGACAGTGGCTGTGGGCACCATCTGCGAACGACGGCTCTCCATGCTTGTCTGATCACAGGGAGACATTTGTCACTTGAATGCTTTGTCACAAACCGAAGGAAATGTGAAGTTTTCTGGCCATTATATGCACACTCATGCTGGGCCGTCTCGTACTTTCAAAACCTAAACTCAGAAGCCATCAGGACTGATGTGCATCAGCTGGCTTCACAGGCCATTTCATTATATGTCACAACACAGCCCAACCTGGAGCTTTCCTCAGAACTTTTTGCTCTGTAGCCTTGAAGGACTTATGACTGCTCCAGGGAGACAGTGCAATCTGAGATTTGTCTGTCTCTTTCTGCAAAGGCTGGACATATCATAGAAAACAGGATTTTATTTCCACTTTTAAAATCAGAGTTGAGTCAAGTATGTAAACATACTTCCACAGTCCAACCAGCCCATTTATAGCAGCTAAGCCATAAAAACAAATCAGTGATACGTTTTAGAACTGTCAGGTCTGTAAAAGTGATTTCCTGTTATATACTATACGCTACCATTCAAAAGTTTGAGGTTAGATAAAGGAATTATATTTATACAATTTTCGATTTAAATATATTTTTATCAGTAATTTGTTCCTGTCATGCAAAGCTGAATTTTCAGCATCTTCAGTGTCACGTGATCCTTCAGAAATCATGCTGATTTGCTGCTCAAGAAACATTTCTCAATATCATTATTACCTTTTCTGCTTAATATTTTTGTGCAAAACATGATGACACTACTATTCAATATTAATACGTTTAAACGCATACATTTCATGAAACCAATAGTGACAGTGAAAGCATTTATAATGTTACAAAAAGTCTATTTCAAATAAATTATTCTCTTTTGAACTTATAAATAAAAAATAAAAAAAATCCTGAAAAACAATGCAATCCACAAAAATATTAGGCAGAATTTTTTTTTCAATGCAGATAATACAAACCATGATTCATAATTAAACACCAATAATAATTGATTATAATTGAGCAGCGAATCAGCATATTAGAATGATTTCTGAAGGATCATGTGACACTGAAAACAGGAGTAATAATGCTGAAAATTCAGCTTTGCATCACAGGAATAAATTGCATATTAAATTAGAAAAAAGTCATTTTAAATTGTAATAATATTTCACAATATTACTGTTTTTACTGTATTTTTGGTTAAATAAATGCAACCTTGATGAGTTTAGGAGCTGCATTTATCTGATCAAGATTATATATTTACATTTTAATAATAAATGTTTGTTGAGCAGCAAATCAGAATATCAGAATGATTTCTGAAGGATCGTGTGACACTGAAAACAGGAGTAATAATGCTGAAAATTCAGCTTTGCATCACAGGAATAAATTGCATATTAAATTAGAAAAAAGTCATTTTAAATTGTAATAATATTTCACAATATTACTGTTTTTACTGTATTTTTGGTTAAATAAATGCAACCTTGATGAGTTTAGGAGCTGCATTTATCTGATCAAGATTATATATTTACATTTAGTCATTTAGCAGACACTTTTATCCAAAGCGACTTACAAATGAGGACAATAGAAGCAGTCAAAATCAAAAAAGAGCAATATGTAAGTGCTGTGACAAGTCTCAGTTAGCCTAACACGGTACGCAAGGTTTTTTTAAATTTACTAAATGAAAAGAAAACAAGTCGAATAGAAATAAAGAATAGAGAATGCTAGTGTTAGACGGTCATATTTTATAATAAATAAAAATAAACCAAGTAGTTAGGATAGAACTAGAATAGAGAGTACAAGTGTTAGAGGGTCAAGTGTTTTTTATAAATAAAAAAGAAAACAAATAGATAAAATAGAGTTAGAATAGAGAGTGCAAGTGTTAGAGGGTTAAGTGTTTTTTGTTTTTTATAAATAAACAAAGAAAACAAATAGATAAAATAGAGTTAGAATAGAGAGTGCAAGAGTTAGAGGGTCAAAAAAAGATTTTGTTTTTAGCCGATTCTTGAAGATGGCTAAGGACTCAGCTGCTCGGACTGAGTTGGGCTGGTCATTCCACCAGGAGGGAACAGTTCATGTAAAAGTCTCTTTGGAATGTCACAATAAAGCGACTTTCACTTGCAGAATGCAAGCTTCTAGGGCACATAACTCTGAAGTAGTCAATTTAGGTAAAGGGGTGCAGAGCCAGTGGTGGTTTTGTAGGCAAACATTATTGCCTTGAATTTTATGCGATCAGCTATTGGTAGCCAGTGCAAATTGATAAACAGAGGTGTGACGTGCCTTCTTTTCGGCTTGTTAAAGATTAATCTTGTAGCCGCAATCTGGATTAATTGTAGAGGTTTGATAGAACTTGCTGGAAGACCTGCCAAGAGAGCATTGCAATAATCCAACCTGGACAGAACAAGAGCTTGAACAAGGAGTTGTGTAGAATGTTCCGAAAGAAAGGGCCTAATCTTCCAAATGTTGTATAAATATGAGATTCTGCTCTCATATAGCCAAATTATATAGACAAATACAGTATATAGGTTATATTGACTGCAGATATTTTTTTAAAGCAATAGTTCCCATTAGAACAGTTAAAATATATATTTAGTTGTTTTTCATGTCTTTAGGGGTGAGGAGTCATGTTGTGAAATTGTCCTTTCAGGAAATTGTGGGTGAAAGGAATGGACCGTTTATAATATAAACAATATGCAGAAAAAATAATATGAATATCTAGCAATAGAGAAGGGATGAAAAAGGGAAAGGCAGAAATTTATCACATTCAAACAGAATGGATTTAATTTAAGAAAGGCAAGGGCTGTCTCTGACCCGAATGTGACCATGCTTTTCACATCCAATTATTTCCTCTGCCATGACGAGCAGAAATATTTTTTTTAGAAAGGGAACATAATGGTGGGTGAAATGACAGGTTGAGTGAATGCATCTCTCTCTACGGCTGTTTTCAAAGGACTGACAGTTGCTCTCCACCAGCTCTTTGGCATAGAACAATGAAAAGCAGCAAGGAGCCGACTTGCCATCTGTAGTATGACTGGTAAATTATAACACTTCATTACAGCTTCCTCTTCCTCTATCTCTCTTTCCTTCTCTCTATTTCTCTTTCTCGCTTTATCTGTTCTTTTCCTCATTAACTACCTCTCTGTCTTTCTGGTTTTTACTCATTCTCTGTCTCGCTGTCTCTGTCTCTCTCCCTGACACCTGTCCTCAGCGCTGTGTTGCTTGCTGTGGAAGAGTAAATCGGGACACCTCAAGACTCATGGGTCGACTCAACCTACATTTCTTGACGTGTACACGGTCGTTAATATGTTTCGTACAGTTCAATGTCAATTGCTAGTTAGTTAGTTACTAGCCTAAATCATAAGAACCCACCCACAAGTCTCTATGATATCCTGGTTCTGGTCCTTCTTTTTGGGCCCAATGTAATCGTCCACCAGGTCCAACAATTCTATTCTTGCCATAAAAATTTTAATTTATTTTAGTTTTAATATTAATTTAGTTTTAGCATATTAAATTTACATTATTTTATACATGTTTTTACATGTATTATATAATTGTTTATAATTCGGTCCAACAATTCTATTCTTGCCGTAATTTTTAAAAATTTATTTTAGTTTTAATATTAATTTAGTTTTAGCATATTAAATTTACATTATTTTATACATGTTTTTACATGTATTATATAATTGTTTATAATTCGGTCCAACAATTCTATTCTTGCCATAATTTCTTTTATTTATTTTAGTTTTAATATTAATTTAGTTTTAGCATATTAAATTTACATTATTTTATACATATTTTTACATGTATTATATAATTGTTTAGAATTCGGTCCAACAATTCTATTCCTGTCATGAAAATTAATAAATTTTTGTTTTAATATTAATTTAGTTTTAGCATATTAAATTTACATTATTTTATACATGTTTTTACCATAGACTGTATAAAAACATGGACGTAGTGTCCGTGACGTAACCCGTAGACTTCCAACGAGTGTTTTGAAGCCTAAAGTAGGCGGAGCCAGCCGTCGCCATCTTGGCAGCGCGTCACCGCGCGTCACTCCCGGATAATCGAAAATGGGCAAAGAGGCGGGAGCTGGCTGCTGAAACCACGCCCACCTAGCTCGACGGTGGTGACAGCAGCGGCAATCCACCTGTCACTCAAGTGGCCACGCCCTTAATTATGCAGAATTTTAAGGCTTAATATAATTTAAACGGATGAGTTATAAAAAAATTCGCCCCCCTCAGTTGTCATGAAGGGCAAAATTAGCTATATAGACCAAAATCATTTTTTGAACCAGGCTGTAAACATGTTTTTTTCTGCTGTAAAGTTAGCCATTTTAACATGGGGAGTCTATGGGATTGACTCCCTTTTGCAGCCAGCCTCTAGCGGCCAGTTGACGAATTACAGTTTAAGTCACTTCCTTGTTGGCTTCACAAGAGAGAGCGGGAGGTTGCCGCTCGGTTTTTACATGTACAATTGTTTATAATTCAGTCCAAGCATGATATTCTTGCCATAAAAATATAAATTTATTTTTTACATATTGAATTTACTTTATTGTATATATGTTTTTACATGTATTGTATAATTGTTTAGAATTCGGTCCAACAATTCTATTCTTGCCATGAAAAATTTAATATATTTTAGCTTTAATATACATTTTTTTACATTAAATTTACATTATACATGTTATAATGTATAAAACATTTAAAACAATAAACATTTATGCATGTTTTAAATGTATAATTGTTTATAAATGTATAATTTTTAACTATAATGTTTAGTTTCTTGCTATGAAGATATATTTATATTTAATATAATTAATATATTTACATTTTTACATTTAATGTACATTATTTTAAATAAGAATTAAATTGAAAATAAATGATATATATTTATGTATAATAAAATGGTATATTCATGTTATTATTATAAAATATAATTAATACATATTATATTATTTACATTTATAAATTTACAATGTAAATTACATTTATTATTTTATTATATATAGACTGAAATAGTCATTTGGCAAAGGACGACTTGGATCAGTGTCAAAGCAATTCCATGCAATCATCTTGGTGCTTCATTCTAAGCTGCTTTTGATATTGAGACTCCTAGCATAAGCCAGAGAAAAAAAATGCTGAGGAACATCTGTCCCCTCAAATATGAAAGAATAATAAAGTTATTTTGCGCACGTCTCACCCCCGGTCAGCAGAATCTCTCATTGGTGTGTTGTTGCACACTGCTATCATTGCAAATCCCTGCTCGGCAAAACCAACAGTAAACAAAAAAATGCAGTGGGGGGTGAACTGGGGGTTTGCCTGCACTGAATTATTTAAGGTCTTACCTTGACGATTCTGCACACCATCTGCTTGATGTATAATTCAAGAGACATGCTTGGGGTGGGACGTCTTAAATGAAGCGCTCTGCATTGAATGGTCACAGTGTTGCGGGTCCAAACATTATGTAGCCTGAACCCTTTGATGTGTGTGATATGAGAGATCTCCACTTTTAAAAGCTTCACTCTTTGATATATATTTCAGAATCTGTACCGCAAATTCCAGTTACACTTGCTGTTTCATCTACGGATGGTAAGGTCCAATGTACATGGCTTCTTTCGGCACGCTCAGAGACTTGACGTGTCTTTCTAAATCCCCAAAGCACTGAGTCTGACATGAAAAGCAGGCCAGAGCAGGAACCGCAAGCCAGGTTCTCCTCCAATAGGCTCAGCAGGAACAGGCAAGATTTTTTCCCCCTCCATCTGTAGCTACTGAAGTGCAAGTGTGTGTCATCTGCCTGTCAATCACACACTGTATAGCAGCAAAATCCATCTGGGGAAAATGGAGACTGTTTGAATTCAGTGGCGGCTCGTGGGTTTTAAAATAGAGGAGGCACACTAATTGTATTGGTCTGGGATCCCTGCCGATTATTCTTATTATTATTTGCTTAACCACTTTAAAATGGCTTTTTGGTTGCTTTTAGTCAGAAAACGTAAAGAAAATGACACACATACAGCAAGATAATATAATTTCACTTACCTGGCCTATAACTTGCAGCAAACATCCATCCCTTCTTAAAAGTCTGTGTTAAAAGAGAGCTGCCTGTTGCGCCATTTAATTAAGCCGACTGCTGTAGCCTATATCCAGTTTTGCTTTTTTTCCCTACATTTGTATACTGTTTGAATGACAGCTTGGTAAATCTGTTGGCGATCAAATATTCAATATCGCTACTCATCATAAGTACTTGGTACATTATCAGCACAGCGGCAGACGTTCAAACTATTATCACGTAATTTACGTCTCTATGATGTTTGGTTGATATCAGAAGGGAAGCTAGCCTCCCTTGCGAGGTTTCTTTTCTCAACACTCCTCAACGCTGAAAGTGAACACTCGATGGTGATTAGCTAATTTTTTTTACCAACGGAGGCACGAGAGCTCAGCGCTCACCTGGCCTCCCCCTACCGTTCTATATCACCTAGCGGTTGTAATTACATCAGCAGATTCGGCACATTCGCGATAGAAAAGCGGCGCTTTCACGTTATGGTATTACAACTGTGAAATTACAAACAAAAAATACACATTCTGAAACATGAACTGAAATGAATTGTGAATTTTATTAACATTAAATCGTCCTCCTCCCATTTTCACCTCAAAATTATGGGGAAGCTGTGCCTCCCCTGCCTCCCCCGACGAGCCGCCACTGTTTGAATTATTAGTGGCAGATTGCTGAATCTAGATCAGTACTGTTTTGCTATCTTCTGACTGTCATTTCTTATGATAAGCAGATGTCTGATCTGAGATCAGTGTCTAAAATAAAAATGCAGGCCTTGGTTTGAGAGTCATAGAATCACAGCTTGACTCATGGTGGCTAAAAGTAGAGCTTTTCCACCAGTTTTTGTCATATAACCAAGATCGAATGGTTATCTCTTTGAAGGAGTAAGATTGCGTTTCATTTCGATCTGCTGTTGCGGTGGACTGTGAACTGAAACTACTCAGCGGGAAGCTGAAGTGAAGGTTGTTGTACTGTAAAACGATTCGTTTGAAAGCTGTTTAAAGGAATTGATTGATATTAAGGACAGACAGTTCACCCAAAAATGAAAATTGTCATTACTGACCCTTATGTCCTTCCAAAACTCATTATTTTCTTTTTTCAGTGGAACACTAAAGGAGATATTTGGTAGAATGTCAGAGCTGCTCTTTACAATGAAAGTGGATGGAAAATTACACTGCCACGCTTCAAAATGAAAAAAAAACCAAAAAAAAAACCAGAAAAGTATCCTAAAAATAGTCCATATGACTATATTTCAAGTTTTTGAAGACATACAGTAGTTTTGTTTGAGGAACAGAACAAAATCAAATTAATCAAAAATTCCTCCTCCTCCTTCTGTTACTCACTTTGAAATAGTATTATGTGTTACACTGGGTTTGACATTAACATTTTAAAGTCATTTAAGACATCTTGTGACTGATTATTTGTAATGAAATTCATTGAAAATTATTTTAATAAATTATAATATACTTTGTTATATTATGTTTATATAATGTAATGTTCCTTTCTTCTGTTACTCACATCATAATAATAGCCCAGTACTCTAGTTTAGCGTGAAGGATTTGTTCTCAGACGTCTTGTGACTGATAGTGGTACATTTAAATGTTTTGAGTTGAGAGTAATTGAGAGCTGAATGACTTACACAGTCTGTTTGGCAAAGAATAACATTTGCTTGCTTTAGCTTCACTGAATTTGTGAATTAGCAGTAACCGTAGTAGCTCATCCTTGAAGACAGTCCTTGCATTCCACTTGTCCTTTTTAGTGTGTGTATTTGCGAATACATTTTCACTTGTCTCATTTGTGTGTTTCTACTGAAGCTATTTAGTCTCAGTTACATCTTTTTAGGTTAAATTTTCATGGTGGCTGTAAAAGTGCATTGCTCCATACTCCCTATAGAAACGCTTGGAGAACTCGCACCATTAGGAAGTCCCAAAAGTCGTAGTCGGGATTGACTTTGATGGAACGTTTTTACAGAATAGTCTCTCCTAGCTGAGTTGATGACTTGCATTCACAGAGATAAAGTGTTTTTACTGAATCCACAGCGTTGAGTTAGACCTCACGGAACTGCTCATATTCTACAAAACAGTATAATATCTAGTAAAAATTGTGTTTGTTCTTTGCCAATAAATTATTGAATAGTGTGAGTTATAGGCTAATACTGTAGGTTTATAGAGATGTCGTGAGCGGTGCAGGCTGGGTAGTAACTGATTACATGTAATCTGAATTATGTAATCAGATTCCAAAAATTAAGTACTTGTAATTAGATTATATTACATTTCAAAATACTTGTAATCAGACTACAGTTACTTTTTTATCGATTACATCATTAAATGTCATTCACACAAGAAGCCTTGACACACTTCATGTTAATAACAATGAATGGAATGTGTTTTCTTTCTCTTTGTATTTTCATATCAATATGGTAGAAGATTATCCTATTTAAGTCAATGTGTGATTCAAGTTAGGTCAAAAGTAATCTAAAAGTAATCAATAAGTAGTTTGATTATATTACTAACTAAAATTGTTGTCATGTAATCTGGAATCAGTAGTGAATTATAATTTGTAAGTAATCTACCCAACACTGGTTGTGAGCTGTAATAGTCTAATGAAGATTTTGTGGGATATATGCTAATAGGCTAATGAGTCTATTAGCATGTAGCCCACAAACAGCACCCTCTGATGAGCAGAGCTAATAATCTGTTGAAGATATTGCGAGCTATACTGTAGGATATAGGCCATGGCGTGAGCTAGGCTAATATGCGAATGTAATGTGATGTAAGCTACATCAATGACGTAAGATGTAGGTTAATGAAGATAGCATGAGCTAAGCTAATTCCTTACAAAAATTAACCATTGTTTTACTATAGGAAAAGTGTAGTAACTATGTATTGATTACCATCTGTATAAACAGAGTTTTACTACAAATACCATGGTTAAACTATGGTTAGTGTAGCAAAACCATGGTTAATTTGTTGTTACTATGGTTTAATTATAGTAACCATGTTTTTTTGGTTTATTTGTCGTAAAACCATGGTTAATTTTCATAAGGGATCAGTCTGTGATGAAGTGTAATCTAAGTTAATAGTCTAATGAAGAAGTTGTCTACTACATGCTAACAAGACTAATGTCGATATCATGAGAGACTAATGTGAACATAGAATATAGCACGAGCTAGGCTAATGTGCTGATGAATCTGGTGCAAGCTATAAGCTAATAGGAGCTAATAAGATAAAAGTTAAGGAAAATATCATAAGCCAGGCTAATAAGTTACTGAAGATTGTGTAAGCTGTAGGTTAATAGTCTAGTGCAGATGTTGTTAACTAAATGCTAATAGGCTAATAAAGCTATTAAAGATATTGTGAGCTATATTTTATAGAACATAACATGAGCTAGGCTAATGAAATAATGAATACGGAGTAATATGGCTAGGCTAATAAATAATGAAGATAGTACGCTATAAGTTAATGGTAAGCAATGAACATCACACAATGTTTCTAAGTCATGTTTTCATTAAAAACAGATTTTGTTTTTCCAAAAAAGGGCATGCTTGTGAATTTTTAATAGCTTTGTTTCAATTTTCAGTAAGCTTGTGCTAGTATTTGAAATCACACAATTGTGATTGTGTCTTGGACTGTACAGAAATCACACAATAGAAACGTAAGGTATCAGCTAATAGTGAGCTTGTGAATATTGTAGGACGTGTCTAAACCACATTTTCATAATAACACGGCTTTTGTTTCTCCGAAAAGGGCATGCTTGCTTTTAACGGCTTTGTCAGGATTTTCAAGGCGGCGTCCATGGGCTTCCATCGCAGGCTTGTGAAGCAGCTAGGCTGGCATTTGAAATCACACAATAGACCCTGTCATCGATATAAATATCGAAGGCGAATGGCACGAGTGACTCATTTGCACGCATTATCAGATCCTGGCGCCGCGGGATTGGCGGGAAAAGGTCTATCTCTGCTTATTGGAGTCAACAAACCTACATTGGGAGGACTGGGATGAGTAAGCACAAAGGTTCAAGTGTCATACGTGTCTCTCCCGATTAGGTCAGATGCGAGCAAGCTTGCGCACCCGGTGGAAACATTGACCTTTTCGATAAGTGGTTCACCGGTAGTTATTTATTTATTTAATGCAGCTGTATCAAGCCAGCGGGGAAAAAGGCCACATTCAGACTCCATTTCAGCCGAGTTCTTGTCAGTCCCATAATTGCCAAAGCTCGTCATCGAATGGAGCTTCTAAACACAGCAGTAGTGGGCTCTGCAAAACTGGCTACCGTTGAGTTTTGCGAACACTCCTCCAGGCTTTTTAAGTAATTTTAAATGCGTAATTGTGTCAAAACATCGAACGTACTGGTCAATGTTTGTACAATCTATTTTTATGTTTTTTTCATGTTTGCCCCCTTTTTTCCCAGCGCTTCTTGTACTAACACCATGTCCAGCAAGGTCCAACGGTAATTCAGTACATTCCCTTCCAGGCCGTTCTCTTGAAACCTCATTTTAACTTGACCCTTCATTGTGTTTTGCCCCAGGCAACTCGGGCACAGGGATTAAAAATAGAGACCTCAGCAGGGACGGAGTTGACACGGTTCTTGTTGGTGAGAGGAGTGGAGCGGCGGAGAACTGAATCCCGCTGGGGGTTTTTATCACTGGGGAAGGTCCGATTACCCCCTCCCTTCTCTCACTACTCTTTTTCTTATTTCTCTCTCTCTCTTGTTTGCTCCCTCGCTCGCTGTAAATCTTGGTGCCAAGTGAGGAGAACAATATTTTCACCATTATTTCTCAGCACTACAGAGAGATGATGTGGGTATTGATGTAGACTCATAAATTTACAGAGGTGACAGATTTACGCCGGAGGCTGGCAGCCCACCTCTCGTTCAGGAACATGTTCGGCTTTGATTGGTTGGGAATGGATTCTTGGCTATCCAATTCAGCTTAGGTCAGGCAGGTCTAAATCACAGGACTAGATCACTGGTTTTTATAGAGATGGCAGTTTGGTACATACAGTAAGCTCAATACTATAGTCATACATCTCACCATCTGGGACATGCATCCTGCTGCATAATCCCTGCTACAATTTATTTATGCATTTATTTATTAATTTTTATTTTTTTTCTGTATTGCTTACTACCTTTTCTACTGTCTTCTTTCCACTTTTTATTTATTTATTTAAATTTACTTTTGTGTTCATGTTGTTTTCGTATGATTGGGAAAAACTTTTATGCTATTTTCAATAAAAGTTTCAGTTTAATGACTCTGAAATGTCATGTGGTCAAGTAACATTTTTTTATACCTTAAATACATGTGAGTGTCTTAATTATTATCTTAAAGGCATTTGAAATGTATTTCAAGGTATGGTTTAACAAATAACAAGAATGATTCTTTCATAAATATTGTAGGTAATGGGAGAGTCCTGACATTTTACAACATTAATTTATGCTTGTCTCGTTATAAAATAGTTGAACTTATCATTATATTTCATTGTTTTCCTACATGTTTTTATATGATGGTTGGACCACATGCCTTCCTTTAGGTGGATAAAGTATTAACAAGCAGTGAAGCAGATTTGTTCCAGATTCCAGATGTTTTTTAATTGTTATAATATTGTATAAAATATTTTTATACAAACTACTTAAGATTTTCTTTTCAAGAATTGTTTTATTTATGATATTAATACAGTTGTGTTTCCCTGACATTTTACTTTATTCTCTTCCAATATGTATAATTTTTAAATCACAAATTAACATGCTAATGATTGAACAGTATCCAAGCAATTGTATGTATGAATTGCATTTGTTTAATTAATAGATGTGCATCACATTCAAGCATTGTGGCATTGAGCATGCAACGCTCAAAGTAATAATGCAAAAATACACCCTTTTGTTGCCTTTTGTTTTTGTACACCCAGAGGAGATCTGTTCCAGGAGATGCGGTCTTGGTGTTTCCTCCACGATTGGTTTACTTATTATTTATGCTCCCAGTGACCCCAGCATCCTTACTATAGGAACTATTTGTTCCTTTTTCCTTTTACAAAATGTTCCCGTCTGAGTGGGTTCCTGGAGGAAAACGCATTGCATTCTCTTTCAAACTTTATCTCCATTCTCTGCCTATCGGTTTGTGAATGCAGCATTGTTGGTGTTATCTAAAGGTCTTACTTGTGGCTGTCCTTGACAGGAACATATTATAGAGTTGAGGCCAGGGTTCAGGCACCAGCGGATCTTATGAGAATGTTCAAGTGTGCCCAGATAATTTTCTCAGCTCGCTCTGTGCACCAAGGAGACCACTTATCTTGCTTTAGGTGGGGCTTTTTGGATCCTGTCACAACCTAAAACTTTATTTATCCAAGTTTGCTGCAGGCTTCTTGCTCAAATTGATGTTTAGAAGAGTGACTTGGGGAAAGGAATCCGAGCAATATGAGTCAATGATTCCTTCTTCAGTTCTACAACCTTCTCTACAAGATTTAATCATCTTTATTCGTTTTTTGGTCAGACAGTGGAACTCTACAGCTCTTTTAAAAGTTTTAGTGCTTAGGACATGTGAAATGTTCAATTCTGTTTCTTTTTGAATGTTTATTTAACTGTCGAGGCCAACACGGTAACCTTTGTACCGGGCTTGTTGAGTAGCTACTGATGCTCACCCTCCACAGAACTTGGGCCGTCTCTCGAAAGAGTAACATGCCTCAGAATATCTTAACCTTTCCATCTAAGCCTTCAAATGTCACTGTTCTCTTTCCTCTATCTGAAGACAAATTGACATTTTCTATTTGCTATAGAATTGGATTGATCCCAAAGGTTCCTGTCAAAAAGAATAAATTGGTCATTCCTCCAAAGAAGCATTATGCTTTGATGAATTTTGTGTGGTGAATAATTTTTTATATTGTTCAAACAATGGAGGATCAATGTATTAGAGTGTAATCTCAAGGGTATTTACTCAGCAAATTGTAGTGGTTGTATGATTTCATTATGAAGAAAGATAAATGTTTCGTGATCCGTCCATGTGACAGGTTACATGATGCTGTCATTACAACCAGACAATAATTTAGACCTTTAGTGTGTAAAAGTATGTAAAATTCATGTTTGCAGTATTGCCCTTTGTAAGAGACATTACAATGTACATTGTTTTGAAAATATAGTCACAAGTTTAATATTATGTGTTAGCATGAGATTTGTGTCCAGTTAGAGTCATTCCAACCTGATCTCATTGCAATTTGTACATATTTTACTAGGTGGCTAATAGGGCTGTGCAATTAATCGCATGCGATTGTCATGCGCATCTCGTCAGTAAAGCCGGTTCCATTATTGATTAGTAAATCGCCATCACCTGCTTTCAGATGGAGCGGCATTTAATACATATAATGTTCAACTAATGGAGGTTTGTGCCATGTATTGTTTGCATGTTGTCGGTGACTTATTATTGCACTATTATTTGGCTGCCATATTCTATTCTATTGTGTTGGATATGTGTAGGATTGACATTCCAGAATTTTTGCATACATCGCATTGTTGTCACACTATGCTATTGATGACTGTTATTTGCATGCAATGTCCAAATTATAGACTCATATTTATTTCACATTCATTACCCAAGTACCCATGGGCACATAGCCAAGACCATATTTATATCCTGTTAGTTTAATGGGACTTCCAATTCATGACATGGTAGCAGAGTGTTTTTGACTGGTTATCAGCAGTGTTATTGTAATTCTTGCCCTGAATTTAACTGAATTACAACGGTTGTCATTTACAAAGTTGTCCTTGAAGCCTGTGTGAAGCTCACAATCAGTTGCCTCATTCATGAAACCTGTACTGTTCTTACGTAAATTGTTGCAGATTGTTACAGGAGTTGTGCAGCATTGTGCATAAGAACTTATTTATGAACAATTTACACCACAACTGACTGTCATATGAATACAACAATTCATGTAAAAGTCTATTTATGAATTTATAGGGAAATTGATGGTCGCATTTTAAGCTACAATAGATTTACGAAAATGTATGAGTCATATTTTATGTTAGAATGATTTAAACAATTTATACAAAAATCACTTAAATTAATATGAGTTGACGTAAGAATGGATTTACAAACATTTTAAAATTTCTCTTCATGTGAATGAGTTTACATTAGAATGCATTTATGAACATGCAAAAATTGTTTGTTATATGAATGTCACATTTTATGTTAGAATGGCTTTATGAACAATTTACATGAAAATTGCTTGTTATATGTGTCAGTTTACGTAAGAATGGATTTACGAACCATATACATGAAAATTTCTCACCATATGACTTTGCATTACAGTGTATTTAACAAACAATTTATATACATAGTTTGACATTTGAATGTCACATTTTATGTTAAAACGGCTTTACAAACAAAATTGCTTGTGATATGAATTCTACTGTTTACATGAAGGATTTGCAAAAAATATACATGAAAATTGCTTATCATATAATTGTGAGTTTACATTAGAATGCCATTTATATGAGAATTTACATAAGAATTAATGATTTACACAAATTTTATTTAATGAATGAGGTGCACAATGTGGATTCTGTATAGGTCTACTTATTATGCTAAGAGAAACATGAGCCATCTTCATTGGTCTACCCCTTCCTTCATTGGAAATAATGTATGAAATTGGAATTTCAGAAATAATCTCATTCCTTTTTCTGAAACATGCCTCACTGATTTTGCTCACTCAGGCTTAATGCAAAAATGGAAGATTGCTTTAAGGTTTGGTAGCGTGGAAAGCATAATTACATCTCCCCAGGCCCAGATGGCAAGAGTTAGGTCTTAATTGCATGTGTAGAATCAGGACGAGCAGGTTTTCTTACCCACCAACATCATCTATTATCAGCCATTTTACCACATTATCGTTGACCTCCTCAACTGCTGCTTTGTTGTCTAATAATTTGGTTGTATTGCCAAAAAAAACAAAAAAAAAACGGAAATTAAACTATTTTAAAATTTGGTTCTTCATACCAGTTATCAGACATGATTCAAATTCGTCTTAAAAACATAAGACGATAGCTAGTCTATGCTGAAAGCGAGCAACTCGCAGTATAGAAATGGCGTAGAACGTTCATAATCGAATGCGATTCATCTGCGATTATGAACGCGATATTGCCTAATTGTCAGTGAACTACGGCTCTGTGTAGTGAATGCCGCTCAATCTGAAAGCAGGTGATGGAGATTTACTACTAATCACGGGACCGGTTTTACTGACGAGATGCGCATGACAATCGCATGCGATTAATTGCACAGCCCTAGTGGCTAATTCGTACGAATTAGTACGATTTGTGAAAAATCTTATGCATTTTAAGAGGTGGCAAATTTGGACGAAAAACCACCCCTAACCCCGCCCCTAAAGCTACCCCTCACAGAAATCGTACAAAATCGTACGAGTACGGTTGTAGGAATTCATAAAAACTTTGTAAAATACATACGAATTGGTCATGAGATAGCATTGGTCATTCCATGATACAAAACAAAGCATATATTTTCAAAATCGAGTAGTGGGTTTGTGGCCTGAAAAATTAGTAGACTAAATGCTCTTTTTTTCTGAAATTTTCTGAAAATTTACTCACCCTCAGGCATTCCAAGATGCAGAGGAGTTTGTTTCTCCATTAAAACAGATTATGAGAAATTGACATCACTTGCTCACCAATGGATCCTCTGTAGTGAATGGGTACCGTCAGAATTAGAGTTCAAATAGCTGATAAAAATATCACAAAAATCCACATGAATTCAGTACATCAATCAACCTCCTCAACTGCTGCTTTGTTGTCTAATAATTTGGTTGTATTGCCAAAAAAAACAAAAAAAAAACGGAAATTAAACTATTTTAAAATTTGGTTCTTCATACCAGTTATCAGACATGATTCAAATTCGTCTTAAAAACATAAGACGATAGCTAGTCTATGCTGAAAGCGAGCAACTCGCAGTATAGAAATGGCGTAGAAGCAAAAGCTTTATAGGGAGGTTTCATACATATTCATGAATTTCGACATTTGCGAGAGGCAGTTAGGAGAGGAAAGCAAGCTTTAGTTAAATCCGTTTATCTCCTGTTTGGTCGCATCTCACAAATGTTTCGTTTCAGCGTGTCAGTTGTTGTTTATGCGTGCGTACGAACTACGTGTGGGGCGACCTTGACTGCGCTGCGAAGTTTTCCCGCCGCCGTCCCGCGGGACTCATCTGATCTGAACACGCGCTGCTTGTCATTCACACGGCTTCTCGGTGGCACATCGATTCACCGGGGAGCTCATCGTGCAACCCAGCCACGCGGTTGCTGACAGTATTGATTGAATGTAAAATATATAATTTCTGGAGTATTGTGGGGTATTTCCGCGGAGTATTGTGGGGTGTGTAAATGCTAGTTGTCTATCGGAACGAAAAGAGTCTCTCTTTTTTTTTTTTTTTCTTGTATTCTGCCAAAGGAACAACAGAGGGGAAAGATGATGCCATTTGGGCAGAGAGTGTGTGTGTTTCAGAACACATCTGCTCAGTGTATTACTCAGTGTCAGGCCTGTGTAGATGTGAGCTGATTTCAAAATGCTGCCCTCAAGCTTTAAAGGGGTCATATGATGCTTTTTTAAAAAATCATTATTTTATTTGGTGTGTGTAACAGAATATGTTGACATGCTTTAATGTTCAAAAAACACATTATTTTTCAAATACTGTACATTATTGTAGGTCCTCTATGCCCCGCCTCTCAAACGCTTCATTTTCTACAAAGTCCCTCCTTCCGACAAGCGCAGTCTGCTCTGATTGGCCAGCTGACCCAGTGCATTGGGATTGGCCGAACACCGCAAGTGTAATGTAACCGGAAATGTAACGCCCCTTACCATAATAGCAAGCTTCATCTTTCAAAATAAATGTAAAGACAGAGCCCGAAAGGGGAACAGAGTCGCGTAACAGACACAGTGATGATGCAGTACACAAGCCGCGGTTAAGACAGCTGACGTGCTATGATTTCTGACAGGCTGCTCACTGCTGTGATGTGACCCTGTTCCCCTCACACACACACACACACACACACACACACAACGCGTTACTCTGCGCTGCGCAAAACTCCGCATTTGAACAGTCAATAGCAAATACCTAAACTAATAACAAAACAGTAGCTGATTCAGAAGCAAAATAACATGTATTTAGCATCTTTGTTTGGATCGTGATTAAAATGCAGTGGTTGCCTCTAAGTTTGAAAGAGCACAGGCAAAGCCTTAGTTTGTTTATATGAAGAGATTTCTTTTATTTGTATTATATATTTATTTGATTTAGGATTTGTTTTAAAATTTCAAGTTAGTTTTATTATTTGACATTTCAATTTCACAAAGAAATGTGCAGCATTTTGTCTGAGAAATAATAAAAGGACACCTTTTCATTTATAATTTGTCTTAAATCTCATTTGGTTTAAAAAAAAATCGTGAGAAAATTGTATTGTGAAATCATTATCGTGAATCATATCGCATCGTGAGTTTTGTGAATCGTTACATCCCTATATGCTACTAGTTTTTGCTGTGGTATCGAAGAAGTAAAGTGTTCTTTAAATAATAAGTGTTATTTAAATAATAAAGAACCATATTTTTTTTGCTCATTGAAAAATTATCCAATCCGTGACTCAAAATCTGTAATATGATCCGAGTCGTGAGGTTTGTGATTTGTTGCACCCCTACTCTCTTGACTTGAAAAAATACAATCACTGAAGTTTTCGATCATGCTGATTTGTCCGCAGTGAAGTTCAGCCAATGTCTTTTTTTTATTCGGGCTAGTTAAATTTATTTTGGGCTACCAAAATATGAAGAATGCCTGCCCGAAAGGCTACCAGGGATTTTGAAATTTTGCGAGCCCTGCATTTACCATAATTCCATTTACCATTATCCCTCCTCACCAAATATTACATTTGGCACAATATTCGGGCTAGTTAAATTTATTTTGGGCTACCAAAATATGAAGAATGCCTGACCGAAGGGCTACCGGGGATTTAGAAATTTTGCGATCCCTGCATTTACCATAATTCCATTTACCATTATCCTTCCTCACCAAATGTTACATTTGGCACAATGCAGTCAGGTAGGTAACATTCTCCTGGTATCTGCCAAACCCAGACTCACCCATCAGACTGCCAAAAAGAGAAGTGTGATTGGTCACTTGACGGAACATGTTTCCACTGCTCCAGAGTCCATTGGTTGTGTGCTCTTCATATGACGCTTGGCATTGTACTTGGTGATGTGAGGCTTGTATCCGGCTGCTCGGCCATGGAAACCCATTCCATGAAGCTCCTGCCACACAGTTTTTGTGCTGGTATTAATGCCAATGGAAGTTTGGAACTCCTCAGTTATGAAATCAGCAGAGCGGTGTTTTTTTTATTTATTTATTTTTTTTTAAATGCATCATGCACCTCAGCACTCTGAGACCCCACTCTGTGACTTGCGTGGTCTTTTTCACTTTGTCACTTTTTTTCCAACTTCCAATAAAACCACTTAAGGTTAACAGTGAATTTTTTTTTTCCCACAAATGTTTGTAAATGCAGACTGCATGCTAGGTGCTTGATTTTACACACCTGTGGCAATGGGTCTGATTGAAACACTTGAATTCAATAATTTAGAGATACTTTTGTCCATAGTGTACATGTAACATGCACAGAATTTAGAGAAGTTGTAAAGAATAAGTGATAGAGCTCAGTAAACTGAACGGACAGAAATTATCCATCACCCGAGTTATTTTGGTACACCAACTCATCTCAAGTATTATAAACATGCAAGTTACATTACATTTATATAGTTGTAAATATATATATAACTTTGCAACACAGTTCTTTAAATGGGCCTCACTGGTACTTAATGACAGATGGATCTATAGAGTAAACATAGCATGGTGGATAGTGCTTCATCTCAAGATCATTTGCTTAACATATGTTAGTGTTAATATTTTTTTATTTTATTTTTGTCATAACCTTTTAAAATCCTATTTACCGTGTAGCATTTGGACCAATCAGACACAAAACGATTTGTTATATTTAACAAATAATATCTAACGCCCCCTCACCTAACCAAAGGGCCAACTATGAGGGTTTATTCAGTCAGGCTTCAGTATTCCTCGGAGAAAGACGTTTCCTCCAATGCGGCAGCATCTGACACAACATTGAAAGACCGATATTTACAGGGAACATTGAAGTTTCAGGCTTTAAAGCACTCATAATAAATGTTGAAAGTGTTTTGTTGCATGAAGATGAGTGGTGTTTTAGCCTGTGTCCAATTTTATCTGTCTCTCTCTCTGTCTATCACTCTCAGTCTCAGTTTACTACCTTCTTGGCCCCCTCTGTCCTTCTAAAGTTGGAATTTGCCTTGACGTAGAGATGCTAATATTTGTGGTCGACCATCCGTTTACCCATCACAGTGCTCTGTGTTGACAGAACATCTATCTGAGTTATGGAGTATATTTGAATGTATTCCTTTATCAAAGGTCCGGGACTGGTAAATCATAAAAAAATAGTTATTTTATTCAATTTAAATTTGTTCTCTTTTATAAATGAACGAATGGCGCTTTAGCACCCTTGATAAACACACTTGATGACAGATGAACTGTTTTAGTTAGGGCTGTGCAATTAATCGCATGCGATTGTCAAGCGCATCTCATCAGTAAAGCCGGTTCCGTGATTGGTAGTAAATCGCCATCACCTGCTTTCAGATGGAGCGGCATTTAATACACAGAGCCGTAGTTCACTGACAAGCTAGGCGATATCGCGTTCATAATCGAATGCGATTCATCTGCGATTATGAACGCGATATTGCCTAATTGTCAGTGAACTACGGCTCTGTGTAGTGAATGCCGCTCAATCTGAAAGCAGGTGATGGAGATTTACTACTAATCACGGGACCGGTTTTACTGACGAGATGCGCATGACAATCGCATGCGATTAATTGCACAGCCCTAGTGGCTAATTCGTACGAATTAGTACGATTTGTGAAAAATCTTATGCATTTTAAGAGGTGGCAAATTTGGACGAAAAACCACCCCTAACCCCGCCCCTAAAGCTACCCCTCACAGAAATCGTACAAAATCGTACGAGTACGGTTGTAGGAATTCATAAAAACTTTGTAAAATACATACGAATTGGTCATGAGATAGCATTGGTCATTCCATGATACAAAACAAAGCATATATTTTCAAAATCGAGTAGTGGGTTTGTGGCCTGAAAAATTAGTAGACTAAATGCTCTTTTTTTCTGAAATTTTCTGAAAATTTACTCACCCTCAGGCATTCCAAGATGCAGAGGAGTTTGTTTCTCCATTAAAACAGATTATGAGAAATTGACATCACTTGCTCACCAATGGATCCTCTGTAGTGAATGGGTACCGTCAGAATTAGAGTTCAAATAGCTGATAAAAATATCACAAAAATCCACATGAATTCAGTACATCAATCAACATCTTGTGAAGTGAAAAGCTGCATGTTTGTGTGTGTGTATACATTTCAAAATGCTGCCCTCAAGCTTTAAAGGGGTCATATGATGCTTTTTTTAAAAATCATTATTTTGTGTATTTGGTGTAACAGAATATGTTGACATGCTTTAATGTTCAAAAAACACATTATTTTTCAAATACTGTACATTATTGTAGGTCCTCTATGCCCCGCCTCTCAAACGCTTCGTTTTCTACAAAGCCCCCTCCTTTGACAAGCGCAGTCTGCTCTGATTGGCCAACTGACCCAGTGCATTGTGATTGGCCAAACACCACAAGCACGCGTCGGAAATGTAACCCCTCCTACCATAATCGCAAGCTTCAAGCTTTCAAAGTAAATATCAAGACAGTTAATAATGTCGTTAGTTTTACCATCAGTTCAAGCCCGAAAAGGCAACAGAGTCGCGTGACAGACACAGTGATGAAGCTGGTATGTGCTCTCTCGCGCTCTCTCTCTCTCTCGCTC
>NW_015652173.1:2203746-2220865 GCF_001515625.1 Sinocyclocheilus rhinocerous | reverse complement strand
GTGCACATTTGGGCCGCATTGTGCTAATATTTCCACATAGTGAGGTAGATATGTGGGGGCGTGTTAGAACGAGCCGTTTTAGGGGGACGTGACAGAGTCTTAACTTTGATAAAGAATATCTCTTTGGTTTTGAGACTTTAGTCTTTGCAACTTCAGGGATCTTATCTATGCACAATCAGCTTGTAACACTCCAAAGAGAAAGGAAAACTTCAAATCGCATCATATGACCCCTTTAAGTCTCACATAACCAACAGAGAGGAAAATAAACAATACTTACATAAAGACTATTATTTTTCGGTGAGTGTCCTGAAACACATGTTTCAAAATCATGGATTTAGGAACCAAGTGTTCTTAACTGAAAAATTGCACTGTTGCATTGAGATAATAATTATGTTTGCTCTGGATTGATTCATAAAAGGTGTTTTGTGGGCCACCGGAAGAATGTCGTCAGCATGAGGCCGAATTTGAATATGTTCGTTTTTTTTAGTTTTTTTACATTGCCACATATATTGTTTGCATAGTGGTTTCGAGGTGTTTGCTTATTGGTCCAAAAATAGGGAAAAAATACATTATAGTTGTTAATAATAATTATATAAATAATAATAACTATATATTTACTGTGGATATTATGTTTTGTTGTTGTCTAATACTAATAACAATTTACTTATTGTGTCAAAAAACTAATAAAAATGAGTTTTTTGCATATCAATTATTAGATGCTTAAACAACAAAATAGTCTTTCACTGGTCATAAAAAGACAAAAATTGGTCACTGTGGTCTAACTTAATATTGTGACACAATGACTTATGTAATGTCATATTATAAGATGAATAATAATAGTGTGCATTAAAGGTTTGTACACTAGCATATAACTTATAATAACATGTTATTTTATTATAATAATCATCAACATCATTCTTCTCAATATTATTTTCTTATATTCTAAATATTGTTTTTGTATTATTTTTATTTTTGTCAAAATACAATTTTGATCCTAAATGTATTTATTTATTTCGTAAGAATAATAGTAGTCCAAGGCACTCGAATCTTATTCAAAAAGTTTTTTAAAGCCTTTATTTCATCATGGCTATAAGTTTTAAGAACAGGTGACAAGTCATTATTTATTTATCTTACCATGCAAATAAAATAAAAAAATTTAAATAAAATATTTTCATAAATATTATTTCTTGTAATATTTGTCATAATAACTTAAACGATTAAAAACACTCTAAATGATTGTTTACACTACTCTTTTTCAGACTTGGAGAAAGACCACCCTAAGAATGAAGCAGGCGTGGTGTGGAGAGTGACAGGCGGGCTGTTCAACCTCACCAGAGGAGCGGTGGGCGCCACCCTCGGGGGAGTGGCCTGGGTAGGCAGCAAGAGCTTTGAGCTGACCAAGACGGCAGTGACGAGCGTTCCCGCAGCTGGAGTGGGATTGGTCAAAGGCGGCGTCTCTGTGGTAACGGGAGGGGTCGGGGCAGTGGGGTCTGCAGTAGCCGGTAAAGTTACACCAAAGAAAAAAGACAAGTCGGATTAGACTGGCTGACTCGCTCCCACCCTTTGTTCGATTCAGTGTGTCTGTGGTTGTCTGCCTGGATTGTTCTCACTTTCAAGAGGGTTGGAAAGCAGGTGGCAGGTTCATTTAGCCCATGGGAAAATTACTGTTTTTCATTCACCAAATACAACCCTACTTTGTAAAGTTATATATGTTATATATGTTACACGTTATATAAACACACTTCGACCGCTACTGCAGAGGTACATGAGATAATTGGGATCTTACGCCTTTTGTGTGCTTATATGTTTGTGTGTATTTTTGAGTGTCGGCTGAATCTGTATTATTAGTGCGGCGAAGACTAGCTTTGCGACAAAGACGGATCAAATGCTGATTGTCCGAAAATTGTCCACTTTTTACACAAGGAATGTTATACCAGCAGCTATTCTTAAAAGGAAAACTTGGTTTGATTGAATTTTTCTGTAATATCAGTTCTTGTGTACACACAATTTGCTCTAATTTCTGTATCAAACATCCATAAAAATTAGAGTACGCATAATTATTCCTCGAATATGTTGATTTTGTTTCAAGCCCATCTTTAAACAAAATAATGTGAGAACTTGGAAATTAAGTTGAAGTATTATTATTAAATCAATTAATTTAATACACATGACACTAGATTACCTTCATCATCTGATAATGTTAGGTTTAAACTACATATTCTCAAATGTTCTTTGTTTTAGTGTTACCGACCACAATATGTTTTCACAGTTCGCTGTATTATTATCATCACCACGTTCTCATCAGTCATGGTAAGTGTAGAAATCTCTGAACGGCGGTTCACACGTCATTGGCGTAGATTACATTAATGCCGAGTCTCCAGTGTAAACACTCCATTTTGTAAGACAATGTTTGAGCTGTTGAAATTGAATCTGTAGCCAGGAAACCAGTGCCTGGAGTTAAGAAAAGAAATTATTTGCATCCTAAAACGACGCAGGAAAACAGAAACTACACATTTTTTCCAGTCTAAAATACTTTTAAGCATTCACGCTTCATTTTCTCCTTGCGAAGCATCACTTGTAGTTCATTTGAGATGATGTTTTATTGGCCGTACATGTGCCTGAATGTCTTGGGAGTTTTAAAAGCTCACTGTGGAGTGTTTAGTGTTTCAGAACAGTGCAAAGTAACCACAGATGTATTTCCTGCTACCCTTTTACAGCTGTTTACATCATAGAACCAGCACAATCGAAAATGTGCACATTGAGTATTTGTTCGTACGTGTTCTGTCGTTTTTTCCCCACTGCTTAAATGTTTGTCTCCTTTTTTACTTTATGTATGCAAAAACAACATATGGCATATTATTATATTGTTGCAATGCATGCTTGAAGCTCTAGTTCTCAGTACAACATGCTGTTTAACTTACAACATGCTGTTAATTGTGAGTATGCATTTCATTTTTTCTTTCTGTTTTTGCTATCTACACACTTTCTGGTAGGTACCCATGTCTTGAAGATGCTGTTACTATAAACTAGACTTTTAAGACCAAGTAGATTTTGTCTATAATAGAACTATTTTTGCTAAATTGATGCTGTATTCTACAAATAAAGCATTCTGTATTTTAGAAATGCATGACTTACTTGTATTTTTATATATTTTGGGTAGAGAAGAATGTCCTGCAATGATCCTGTTCTGAAATAGGTAGGGATATTTTAATACCATTGATCTATTATTCATTTATAGCTTTAATGATTTATGTAACATTGAATGCACTAACAGACCAGATCTGGATTGCATAAGCAGTTTATAAAAGTAAGTGACCACATAATTCAGGTCACAAAGTAAATTCCACATTTGATTAATGCTGCATCACTCTTTGACAAAAGGTACACTTTTAAACTGCATCCACTTCTATTCATAAGGTGAAAAATAAATGGGTTACATTTTTCTTTTAAATAGGAAAAAATAGCTATTCCTTTCATTTGGCAGTACACTAGAATCTTTAGATTATATGTCAGGTGTCCAGTTTGGGCAAATCCAGAATAACCTTCTTGGTCTTTTCATGGCATACTGAATCAGCAGAAAAATTTATTGAGCCAGTCAGGGGTTTTATCTCCGAAAACAATTGCATGCCTCAACAACATCATTGTTCCACGATATTAACCAAGGACATTAGTGATTTCAGTATCAAGTAGTAAATGCACCATAAAAGGCCAAGTTGTTTTGTGGCTTTTTAACCTCACACTGTGTCGTAACCAGGTGAAACGCAATAAAGCTATAAAAGCCATCTCTTCGGTGAAGGGCAAAAATCATGAGTTTCTGTCTTTACCCACAGCCAGTGCCGTTTAGTTTTAGGGCCCCTTACTGTACATGTGAAGATGTGTGAGAAATAGAAGATTGATACATCACGTTGTGACCTCTTATATAAAGCGCAAACTTTAAATGTGAGGATTGCAGGGTTGCAGTAAAGTGGAGTAGATTAGAAATTTCTTATATTTTGGAAAATATAACGCATTGAATTCTTAAAAAAAAAAAAACCCGGTGTGACATTGTGACCCCTGCTAACAAGCTGATAATCTGAATCAGGTGTATTAAATAAAGGTGACGTGTACAAAATATGCAATGATGTGGCTTGAAAACCACTGTCCTAACTGTAAAAGAACTGCTGGATCATTAAAACAAAATTCAATCTGTTCGATCGAAAGAATCAATTTATAGAAACAAGTCAGACTTCCCAGCACAAAACGGCTAAGCAACATTGCATTTTACTAGATGTTCTAGACACTCCTAAAATGTAAATAAATAGGCCTTTTCCTACGCCCCATGACACTTTGCAAGAATTATGGGAGTAACATCCGTTAAACTGTAATTGTGTTCTATGAACACAATAAGCATTTTCAAAAAATGGGTGCAATGAGGTGACATCATTAAACTACCTTCAACTATTGAACATTAAAAGAAAATTTAAAAATGTATAAGCATTAACAAATGACCTCAACAGACCGTGAATAACCCCAAAAGCTTGATTATTTCCACAGCAATATTGACGTGATAAATATCACTGCAGTAATAAATGTCTGTATTATGTAACATATTTGCCTTAATGAAAAATGTTCATTAACATTGAGTGATACTATTTCAAAGTGATTTCCATCATTTTGACATATAACAAATATTGCATTTACATGCTATTATTCATGAGATATAAATTGGCCTAAATTAGGAGAGCAGACCAGAAATGTGCAGTATATGTTGTCTTTATTCATAGATACAGCACAATACAAAGCAAAAAGGAAAATAATGCAGCTGACTGATTCTTATAGCATGTCATATTAAAATACCAAGCATTACCTTACTCTCCTGATGTCTGAAAATAAATAAATCATGAAGGAAAATGTGTAGCTCATTCATTTAATGTGTAGCTCATTCATTTAATCACTATTTTTAGCCTAGCCTTATGATTTGAAATAATTTGTTTCGTCTTTTTGCGTGGAACTTTCCAAACCGGAAGTGCCTCCCATAATTTAAAACCGAGTGCTCGCTAGCAAAAGATAGAACATGTTTTTGAAAAATGTGATGAATAAAAATTAAAACAAATGGCAACGATCTGTGGCAACAACGGAGAATTTACCACAACTGCCAAACCTTTCACTTAAATAAATTGTGTTTATACTTCAATCGAGAATGAAAAATGAATGGGCGTACGAGACATACATTTAACTGACAAGCGCGCACTGACATGAGGACAGGTTTTCCGAGGTAAAACATTTTCCTCATGACATATTATATCAATAACTTTGAAAATAACATAAGAGTAATGTCTTGATAACATATAGGTGTACATTACTTACAAGTAATGCTGAATAAAAGTAATATGCCGGCAATTCCAATAAATCAGCCTTGACAATTTGAATTCAGAACTGAATTGCTATGAAGAACTGTAACAAGAGAACAGTGGAATCTCTCTCTTGTTGTCTCACCTTGAGGCTATATGTTATTTATAAACACTTGTATTTACTTTGAAAGATATATGTGGAAAACATTTAGGGCGTCATTTTGTACGATGGACGTCGTAATGAACATAGCAAGGTAGGAGCTAACATGATACTCTGCAGCATTGGGGAAATGTATGTTCATTAGATTAAAAATACAAAATGTGTCATATAGTAAGTATGCAAGATAAAATATTATGAGCGTTTCATGACCATAACGCGGCAGAATTGAGAGAACATTTTTGTTTATCGCGATTTCGTTTATGGTCCAGCTAGGCAGCCCCGCCCACAGTGAAATCTCATTGGCTGATTGTCACGTCATGCAGCAATGTGGCGTTCAGCGTAGACATATTTTTTGTTGTTGAAAACGTAGATTACAACACCGTGATTTTTCATGGTAAATAACAACCCTTTTCTACAAACATAAAAGGAATTTGTATGATCTTATACAGGCATGTTGTTTTTGTAAATTACAGAGGCTTTTAATTTGTCATTAGTGTAAAGCCAAAGGAAATTAATAAAACTAAACAAAAAGTTATGTAATACAGTTTATTTAATTCCGCATTTGTTAAATGCTATAAATACTAGCACTATATAGGCTGCTTTACAATTTAAATTATATAGGCTGTATTTCTTGCATGACAATAAGGATTTTTTAATTGAATATTTAAAAATATATATTTTTCTTCACAATTTTGGGGAAGGTCATTAATTGTCATAAAAACATGTCACAATGCAAAAACACAGGCAACATAGGCTTAATTTTCTTTAAGTAAAATATAATTGGAATGTTCCTGATAGATATTTCCAAACCGTATAATGTGCTAAATACTGAAATCTGAAAATAATGGTCCAAATTACACTCAGGTGATACTAAAGTACATACAACAGCTAGCGAAAGCAACGAGTGTGATTCAGTGCACAACGTTCCAAAATAAAGTTTGCTTCCTGGAGTCTCTTAATCACAATAAGAGGCTTAAATGGTTTTCTTAATCACAATAAGTGGTTTAAATGAACGACATCTCTACTGAGAAGATCTCAAGCATTTTGAGATGGGCAGTGAGGAACATGATAAATTGTTATCCTCTGAAGAGCGCTTCAAGTACAACAAAGCAAAACTCGGCATCTGCTACCGTTCATGTATATATAATCTCAGAATGCTAGAGTTAGCTTCTTGGCATTTGGGGACGGGAGACCTCTGTTGAGAGCAGGAAGTTGTACCACTGAACATCTCTGAGGCCATTTTTTATCCATCCCATTTTTTCAGGGATTTGTTCTCATCACTGTATGTGTTAAGGAAATAAACTTCCTCAGCATAATACAGACACTGTGTGATGTGCAAAACAAATTTAAGTGGGTAATTTACACAGAGTATCTGCTTTTAAGTAACACTAACACCCTTGTTTTAAAACTTTGGTTTCTAGCTAGCATATTTTTTTAGCTGATCTCTCCACTGTTGTAGCCAAATTATTGGTGGCTTTTTTGGCAAAGGATGGTGTGAGATGACTCAAAGAGCCAATTACTTATGCACTTTAATGGGGTTAATGGAAAGAAGTTCAAGTTCGCCAAACAAATGTCTTAAATGTTAATAGAAATTTGTGATACTTACAAACCTCAGGTCATAGAATAAGCCACCTGCCAAGATAGTATGTGCGAGTGCCTTGAAAAATTAAGAACTTCTTCCAGTTCTCAAACTTTACTGAATTACAAATTATGTTTTTGGCATTTTTGTCACTTTTATTGACAGGGAGGGCCAATAAGTGATTGGAAATTATGGGGAAATGGGATTGGCAAATGACACAAAACAGACTGGAACTCATATTGCCTGGATTAGCACCACAGAATCAATGTGTCAGAGCCCATGCACTAACCACAAGGTCGTGGCTTCAAGAAAATGTGATTATTATGGCTATATTTCTGGCATTAGTAGATATTATAAGTTAGGTAGTAATAATGATCCAAACTAAACTGTGCAGCATATAAGCTTATGCACAGAGTTTCTGTGGCATTATTTAAAGCTTGCATAATTGATAATCGCACTACTGTTCACTGGGTTCATTCTTTTCACCTGCTTTGTAAACATCAGTGCTGAACAACTAGCACTTCCATCATCTCAAGGTAAGACTTTAGTGCACAATCATTAGTTCCTGAAGTACCTCCACTTAAAGACACAAGATTCGATTTAAAGGGGTCATACGATGTTGCTAAAAAGAACATTATTTTGTGTATTTGGTGTAATGAAATGTGTTTATGCGGTTTAAGGTTCAAAAAACACATTATTTTCCACATACTGTACATTATTGTTTCTCCTCTATGCCCCGCCTTTCTGAAACACCGAGGTGTGCTCTGATTGGCCAGCTACCCAGTGCATTGTGATTGGCCGAATACCTCAAGCATGTGACGGAAATGTTACACCCTTTACCATATTGTGATGGCGTGTCCCGGACTGATTTGTAGTCGTGTCCTCTTTTGGAAGACCAAACAAAGTAGTTTCGCTTTCACAACGAAACACAGCGTCACACACGGCAGGCTAGAGTGAGCGGAGGCCGGAGGCCTAGAGTGAGCAGAGGCCAGGGGCTAGAGTGAGCGGAGGCCAGCTTGAGTGAGCGGCGGCCAGTGGGCTTGAGAACGGCGCGGCGGGCGGGCTTGCGGCCACCACATGTGACGACCCCGGGCTGGACTCCGCTTAGTCCACGGTGAAAGCCGATCCGGCGATCCATAGTGTCAAGTTAATGTATTCCCTCAGCGACCAGCATGGATCAGCTCCAGGCATGACAAAGCGAAAGGAAAAATTGAAGACTTTAAACTTTAAAGACACAAGAAGTTTAAATGCACCTCAATTTTCTACTATCATGGTTATCGTCTTACTTTTATATCCTGTATTGTCCTGCAATGTGCTGTGTTTATTGTAATCACTGTCTTTATCAGTCTTATTCAGAAAAATGCAATTTCAAATGAAAAAAGTACTATGACTTGACAATTCAACTCAATTACCAAAGTAGACATGATTAGATTTTTTTTTCACATTTCTCCTGAAAGTCCTGAAAAATCAAAGAAACAAGAAAAGTCTATACAATGGAACCTTAAATGACATTAACACAGCAATGTCTATGGTACATGACTGTGGAAAATGTATATCTGATGATAGTCTTGTGGAATGAAAGAGAATTCATCCTCGCACCTTCTTCATAGTCTCTAATGCTGCTGACACTAATCTAAAATTGAAGATTGAACCATTAATATTCCCCATTAAAACTGAATGAGGGTTAGCAATTGAGATTTAAAAAACCTAAATGTGAATCCAGATTATCAAGATTTTGTAAAATCCATGAAGGATTAAAACAAATTAAGGTCATTGTGACAAACCAAGAAAGAGTCATGTACACAATTGTCTGTTCATTTTCATCTATACATGAAAAAAGTGGTTTCGACCAGTGATTACATCTTATTTATGCTTCTCTACATTTATTAAGATTTCGAAAATAGCAAACGTCTCTTTCACATACATTGAGCCAAACAATGTTCCATGGACAATAAATACCAATCTATATGCATTGAATCAATGAAAATTAGTGATATGATGATGAGGACAGCCACTAAAGAATGAATAATTTCATGCATTTCATATGAAAATCTCTAAACGTACATTAAACGACCAAATTGTCCACTCTAAAAACTTGATACACTGGACAAAAAACTTATATGATTGTGATGTAACAGCAATAACTGATTGAATTTTACAACTTATTTGTAAATCATAACCACCCAAAGCAAGCAGAATGAAGTGCATGAGTTTACTTTAGATTTGCTTTTTTTTACCCGGATACAGCACCAATGTATTATGCATTCTAAAAGCAAACCAAACACAAGCTTAAACCCCAAAAACTCTATGGCAGACAAGACTTTACAATGAGGCTACGTTTACACGACAATGATGTAGTCAAAAACTGAAACGTTTTTCCCTTGTGTTTTTAAAAAGTTTCACGTATACACGACAACGTTTTCAAAACCATTCGCGTTTACACATATCCGCAAAAAACTGCCAAAAATGCTGTATTACGTATGCCAGGCCAGTAGTTGGCGCTGTCACCTTGTTAGTAAACGGTACCTGTAGGGAAGTGACGATTATATGTTGTATATGATGCGTCTCCGCTGTTGGTTGTAATATTGGTGAAGTAAATCCACACTTTGCTGAAGAAGCGTTAGCAAACTCTTGAGCAGCAACAACAGTACCATGTACTCCGCCATTGTTGTGTATGTTTGTTCGCGCTTGCTTTCCCTAAAATCGACACGTACTGCGCATGTCTACATACCTAACATGTACTATGCAAGCGCATGACGTCACCATTTTCAAAGATTCCCGTATTGGGTGTTTACAAGGAAACGATAACAGTGCCGTTTTCAAAAACGTGCACTTTGAAACCCGTTTTCAAAAATATGAGCTTTCAGTCCCCAAAATGCCATTGTTGTGTAAACGAACAGGCAAAACGCATAAAAAGTTTTTGGCTGAAAACATTGTCGTGTAAACGGCCCCTGAGAAACAACCTGAGAAATAGTCTGACTGTGACATTCACAATTTTATTGCACGGCTGTTATTATACATGACAGCATTTCAGTCCCACATTAAAGATTTCTTGAGAATAGTCTGGGTTCTTTGACTGACAAAATATTCACATTCACTGTTGTCAAAGCAATGACCAGCATACAGAATTTCTTTGTCAATAGTGTGGTGCTCTGCTCTAATATATAAATAATGAACATTACTATCTCAATGCAATCGCTGGAATCGAGGTGAAGTTGAGATCTCTTTACAGCTAAGTGTTTTGGTTCTTGTGCTGTTCAGAAAATCATAGGGTGACTGCGAGGGAGTCTCCGAAGTAAAAAAAAGTTCATAGTGCAAATGTCAATCACATTAAGGCAAGAATATAAATGTAGAAAAATAGTTGTGCGTGCACATGATTACCTATGTTACAAAAAAGGTATGAAGGTTTTGTCCTCAATGAGAGAGAGCGACATGTTTTTCAGCTCCTCGGGGGAGTTGACAGCTTTGTAGCCAAGCTCATCTAAAATGTGCTGACAAACAGTTTGTGTGTAATCAACTATGTCATGAGACAATTTCAACCTCCAGCTCTCTGCATTGGCCGCTGAGTCTCTCAACGTGCCGTACTTATGCTTTGCTGACATGTCGTTATTGCCTCTTGTGTTGTTGTGTATCCAGTCCACCACACTTTTTTCCAAAGAAAGACCAAGGAATTCATAAACCTCCTTGGTTTTTTGGAGTGGATTCCTGGCCAGGTCTTCGTATCTCACCAGCATGTACCGTCCACGAAGCCACGGCGGTCGGCTCAAGCCGGTGGACACCGAGTTCAGAAAGTCGTCGCACACTGTCGTGAGCTGAGTCAAATCTAAGTTGTAAGGTTTACGGCCTGTGGCTCTCCAGATCCGCCATAGGCGGTATGTGTCCCGAAAGGTTTCAATCCTAGAAGATAATATCCCACGCGGATCCCTCACCAGCTGGATAACTTTCAGATTAAGCCGAGGGTCCTCGATCAATGCCTTGAGATCATTGACCTCTGGAATACGCACTGTTTTAATGGCCACGTGCCGTCTTTCCCGACATGATTCGGTAGCGAGGGTCAAGTTAAGGGAGGCACACTTTCGAACACAATCCCCCTCTTCTATATTGCCATCGCTGGGGCTGAAAGCGTCACAAACCGGCATAGAGCAGAGGGCTTTGCTGGCTCCTCGTCGAAACAGTTTATCCGTGGTATGGTTTGCCGGCTGCGGCTTGATGTAACTTTCTAAGAAATACAAGTCGCAGTTGTACAAGCTTCTAAGAAGGTCACGACTGGCTCCCAGCATCACTCTGCGCTCAACAGCATATCTGCTGGGAGAAAGGTGAGGGATTAAGGTCGTTTGGACATGATAGAGCGGTTCAAAGAGATAGAACACATCTGAGTGCTGGTTGAACAGCTGTCCAACGAAAGAGGAGCCGCTGCGGGTGGTCGCCAAGATGAGGATGTGAGTCTTCCTGGAGGAATTGTAATTAAAATATGGGTACTCATCACACATCCGATCGAAGGACTCCACATCCTGTCCCAAGCCACAGTTCAAAGGGTTAGGAACAGGGCACATATGAAAAGGCTTAGCTGTGAAAGTCCTGATTGCTGTGTATTGGATCGCTATGGACACCAATGCAAGCAGAATCACAGCCTTCCAGGAACATTGCATGGCTAGGTAACTTCATTTAGATGATGCAGTCCGATTTGATCCTATCGACAAAGACACAGCGGGGAAAAAAAAGATCTCACAGTGAGTTAAAAAACAAAATAAGACATGAAGAGATTTAAAAAATGTATAACATTTGATTACATTTTAAACAGGTCTACAATAAAGAAATTGATCTATGAACTGTAAACTATTTTTAAAAAGTTATTCATAATGCATCAGTATCAAAAGCAAATAAAAACTTTAACTCCAGGTGTGAAAGACTAATTTAAACTTGAGTTTCTTGCTAAACATTAATTTCTAGCAAAGACAAATGTGCGTTCAAAATATATATATTATTGCATTCTGCACTATATGCTTCACAATGCAAGGCTTAATCAGTCGTTTATTGCAATATGACGCTTTGATAAACTACTTCACGTTTTAATGCAGCCAAACTCCTACAACTAAACTGCTTCCTACAGGCTTTTACACAAGCCTGAGGTATTTTGTTTTTCCCATGGGGAAATCAGCAAAGGTTCAAGCAAACCAGCATCTAGAATGCAGACAGGTTACAAAATCAGTTCTTTTCAGAAACTGGCACCGGTTAAGGCACCTGTAGAGAGATGCATTAATTGCAATCTCTCACAATACCATATGCATGCTTATTATGATAGGTTTGAAAGGCAGCCGTCGACGACTGCGCGCGTCGAGTTCTGATTTACCGCAGTGCAACACAACTCGGTATTCAGTTGGAAATAAAAAAAAAATAGCAGTTCCGATCTGACTGTCGACTGTATAAAACGGTGACCAACTTCTCCCTTATTCCAGCACGAACATTTCAGACATCCATTAGGCTCGAAAATATCGTGAAATAAATACTTCGATATACTTGCCTCATATAAAGCTGTAAGAGAACATGACGAAAATTTAAACAAAAGAAAAAAATCAGCATATATGCCGCGATGGCTTTGCGTAGTCGTCCCGTAACGCCCGTCATAGACGTTTTATCGCTTTAATTCATGTGTTCAGATGTCGAGGGCTTCATAATTCCCTACAAACCGATGAAAAGGTCGTATATCCTCAAGCAGCTCCATTCATGCTCGGGGTAAAACATTCAAAGACGGGCTCCGTGGAGAGACAACTGATGAATAAGGTATTGATGCGCATCCTCAGACATCTCTCTGTGACTAAACACCGGACGGATATTTCGTTCGTTCGTCGTGAAGAGAAGACTGAAGAGAGGTGTGCCAGTCGGTCCCAGATTAAGTAAAACGTAGACAAGCCCTACGAAACCCTATGCGAATATGCAGCCCCTTCCCTCAAAACCTCAGTTGACAAAGGCTGAGGAGAAAAAAACAGCACGGGGGGAGGCAGATTTGGTTCACTATACGCGTCCTCCCTCAGAACATGTCTGTGCTCGATGCTAAAGCCTTTAGACATGGAGTTAGTTTGGATGAGGTGAACTGGCATCTAGAAATCTCAGCGTATTTTTTCTGTCTTCTGTCGCTATATTTTTGACGAGAGCAGGATATATTTTAAGGAATATTCGAGGACAGACATGGCCAGCTGGTGGATTTCCGTACTGACTGACTGAAAGGCTTAAAAATAATTATGTAATGGCACAGTATGTGTAGAAATATTGTGTTTTCTACGTTATGGGAGGTGTGTAACTTCCTCACATCACAGTTATACACATAATTATGTTTTTTTTCATATCGTCAAACATTCATTAGAAATTTAGAAAAGTAATCAAAAGTAATCAGTTACATTACTTTAATAAAGTAATTGAAAAAGTTACACTACTATTACATTTTAAATAGGGTAACTTGTAATCTGTAACCTATTACATTTCCAAAGTAACCTTCCCAACACTGGTCATATATTGGTTTTAACTATTAGTGCTATTTTTTATTGAACAAGCCTTTTACATAGCTATACATTCATAAGGTACTACCGCAAAATACATTTTCTCACACTTATGTTATTGCACATCTGACTTCATTCATTGGAAAACAAAACAGAATGTTCTGACTGTTCTTGTCCATATAATGAAAGTCAAGTTGCAAAATGGACCACAAACTTGCTGTAACAGTGGTCCATGTGACTCATTCGCTACATTGTAAGTCTTCTAAAGCCACTAATAGCTTTGTGTGAGAAACAGACAAGAAGCTTAAAGTTTAAAGTCGTAGCTTTAAAATTTAATTTTATGTTAATGGTAAATCTGGTGGAATGCATCTTGGCACCTTAACATGCTATATTTGAGTCTACGTGAACACAAATGAGATTTGAGAGCTACAAAGGAGAGAACAAATAATGACTAATCTCAGTCTGTTTTTCACACAAAGCTATTATATGATGTCCAGAGGTGGGGTGCTATTTGTTTTACGATTTGTTTCAATATGGGCTTCACAAATTAATATAATCTTGATTCAATATAACATCACTTAAAGTTGTGATATAACAGCAGTAGTGACAGATATTTCCCATTTTATTGTGTCACAAGTGAGTTTGAGGCTGTTTTGTGACTCTTTTTTGGCTGGCTCGTTTAAAAGAACTGCTGCATAACAGTCATTTGTTTGCGCACAGGATACACTGGGGTATAATGACATAATATCTGACTAATACCTTTGAGAAGCGGCAATATCTCTTGCATGGAAATAAGATGGGACTGCTATCAGCTATCCATGTGTTGTTTTGATACTTCCCAAAAAAGCCAAAGTACTGCCTCCCAATATCAGCGTAGATGCAGAATTCTCAATTTCTGTCTTTTCTGTCAGACATTTTAGTAGAAACGTGTTTGGTGAAGTCGGGCTACTGTTATACACAAGATGGAGATTGCAGCCTCTGTTGTATGGTCGAAAATAACGTTGATTAAAGCAACGGTGGAATTTAATGATCAACTAATTTCATTTATGATCACATGGACAGAAATTTCTATTATTTAGAACTATGCTGGTGCGTCATTCTTTTCTGTATATCGAAATTCGGTATATTGTCCTCTCGCTGACTTCAAAGGACATATTTGGAACTGGTGCAGGCTCTCTTTCATTGTATTGAGAATATTCATTTATTTTCATTTAAGGTGAACCATTCCTTTAAGCTTTAAAGGCTTTGTGAAACCCGATAGTGTCATCATAATTGTCACTTTTCTGCATTTTTGTTTTGATTTTAGCCTCAGGACAATGTAGCTAACAAAGTGTGATGGATGAAATTAAGCTAAAAACATTGGACATGGAGGAACCAATCTGAAACTTGGCATACTTTTAGAGTTCATTTGGACCACCAAGCTGCACTCTTCCATTCTTCACTGTGTTTTTTTTTGTACAAATTACTGCTGTGTTTTTCCTCTCTATCCATTCACCTGAAGCCAGACATTGGCATTTGAAATGGGGCTTTTCCCCCAGTTCAGCGTCTTGCAATCTCAGAAGCTGCCAGATGTGAGATTATGGCTGGCTTTTTGCGAAATCAGTTTTATCTTTGTGTGCTCAACGCAAACCCAATTTCAATCAGTGTGTGTGCTCAAGCATTTGAAAACGTCAGCCTGCATATCAGCAAGGCATAAAGTGTGCAGTACTGGGGTGAAGATGGGTGTGTGTCCCCTTTATCCACCCTGCTGAGAGCTGGTAATAAGCTTTCAAACGCAAATGATCCTCCCCGCTATGTCCACCGAACACTGCAATGCATCACCGATTCGCCAGTTATTTTCTAGTGCTCAGAATTTACGGATCCTTTATGACAACCGTGTCCAGAGAAATGAGGAAACCCAAAGCATGAAACATGATTTCAATATGCGATTGTACTGTGCAAGAGGCAGTTGAAGCTAAGCCATAACAGACTTATGACAAACTCTGAAAGACCTTGTACACTCTGGCCTGGTTTAATGAACTAGCAGGAAGACCTACAATTAAATGTTTTATTTGTTCATAATTTCTCATCACATTCTATAAAGTATTCAAAAATACTGTGCTTTCTATGCAGCCAACATGACATATTATTGGCCAGTAAAAGCTTGTCAGGCTTACAGCCAAATTTCTCTGGCTTAATAACCCAAACTTCACCTACACAGACTTAATGAATATGAGAACTGTCCGAGCGTTGTCTCTGATGGTTCATGCGTGAGTCAGGAACATTTAGGTCTCGGGTGGTCAAGGTTGTTCCTCTGCAGGATTTGGATCAGTGCCTCCAGACGAGACAGCTGACTTTATTTTCTGTAATTGAAAAGAGTTTGTGTGGGAGAGAAAGGGCTGGAAAACAGTGGGCCGTCAAGTCCAACTCTAATTAAGACAGGAGCTGCCATGGTGCTTTCCATTGCACCAAACAGCTCCCTGGATCTGAGAACAGAAGCCGCATATAGCAGATTAGCTGACTTTAGAACAACCCGCGATGAGAAGAGACCGCGCTGATGGTCTGTCAGAATTCCAAATAATAAGTGTCTTTTATTTATGTTTACATTTTCATTTTGTTCAGAGGGGTTTGATTTTATTGGACAGGTGCTGAAGTGAATATGACAGTTGTTGAAAATGTGTTGAAAGCACTGTGGGTAGTGTTGCATATAATTGTGTTGTTCTCCAGCAAGATTTGCCACAGATAGATCTATGCTCAAGCATTTGAAAATGCCGCCTGCATATTATTGGCAAAACAAAAAAGTAGTCATGATTAGCTACTGTATTTTTCCAGACCACAAGGGGGTGTCATTTCTCCTGAATGTCCTGAAAGGTTAAAAATAGACATTAAAACCTTTTGCCAGTCCAATGGTAGTTGGATAAACAAACATCTGCATGCAAATAATGTGAACTTTATCATTGTTTACTCTGTAATATTTACTCATAAACACATCTTGCTTGTCTTGTTCAAATGTTTCGTTATGGTGCTATATTTACTCTTGTTTGTATTGCATTTGTGCTGTTAATAAAAAGATGGTGAATGTGTGAAACTATTTAGAATTTGTAACTAAAAATGTGTTCTTTCATAAAAGACATTCACTGTTGTTGAAGTAATGACCAGCATATTGAATATCTTTGTCAATAGTGTAGTGCTATGTTTAAAGGAGTGGTTCATTGCGATTTCACTTTTTTAACGTTAGTTAGTGTGTAATGTTGCTGTTTGAGCATAAACAATATCTGCAAAGTTACGAAGCTGAAAGTTCAATGCAAACGGCGATATCATCTTTTAAAATTCTGGCAGTTTAATGCCTACAAAAACGGCTGGTAGGGACTACAACAAGTTACTTCACGGGTTCGAGACATCACAATCCCAGATAAACCCCGCCCTCGGGAAAAGGCAAATAAGGGGGCGAGGCCATGCTGCGCTGCTTTAGAGAAGAGAAAGAGAAAACTAGAGGTGCACGTAAAAATCTGTTCATATATGAATCGCGATTCTGTCTTCTAACAATTCTAATGGATTCACAGGTTTCAAAATCAAT